>NW_006408916.1:489454-495502 GCF_000296735.1 Chrysochloris asiatica
GTAGTTAGCTCTCTGTATATGAACTTATTGTACTTGTCTGCCATGTAGCTAGCTCTCAGTATATGGACATGTTGGACTTATATGCCATGTAGCTAGTACCCTGTATTTTGACATGTTGCACTACTCTGCCATGTAGCTAGCTCTCTGTATATAGACAAGTTGCATTCATCAGCCAAGTAGTTTGAACTCTGTATATGGAAATGATGAACTACCCTTCCATGGATCTCTCTCTCTGTATATAGACAAGTTGGACTCATCTGCCTTTTAGCTAGTATCCTGTATATGGACATGTTGTACTACTCTGCCATGTAGATAGGACACAGTATATGGACAAGTTGGACTCATCTGCCCTGTAGCTAGTACTCTCTATATTGAAATCTTTAACTACCCTGCCATGTAGCTAGTTCTCTGTATATAGTCTTGTTGGATTCATCTGCCTTGTAGGTTGAACTCTGTATATGGAAATGTTTCACTGCCCTGCCATGTAGCTTGCTCTCTGTATATAGACAAGTTGGACTCATCTGCCTTGTCGCTAGAACTCTATATATGGAAGTGTTGCACTTCCCAGCCATGAAGCTAGCTCTCTGTATATGAACATAATGTACTTCTCTACTGTGAAGCTAGCTGTTCAGTATATGGACATGTTGGATTCAAATGCCATATAGCTAGTTCCCTGTATACGGACATGATGGACTACTCTGCCATGTAGCTAGATCTCAGTATATGGACAAGTTAAAATCATCTGTCTTGTAGCTAGAACTCTGTACATGGAAATGTTGCACTACCTGCCAAGTAGCTACCTCTCTGCATATAAACATATTGGAATTGTTTGACATGTAGCTACCTAACAATATATGGACATGATGGACTCTTTTGCGATGTAGTTAGTACCCTGTATATGGACAAGTTGTACTACTCTGCCATGTAGCTAGGTCTCCGTATATGGACAAGTTGGACTCAGTATAGGGACACGTTGGAAACATCTGCCATGTAGCTGGAACACGGTATACGGACATTTTGGACTACTCTGCAATGTAGCTAGCTCTCAGTATATGAACTCTTGGGACTCATCTGCCATGTAGCTTGAACTCAGTATATGGAAATGATGCACTACTCTGCCATGTAGCTAGTTCTCTGTCCATTGACATTTTGGACTCGTCTGACAAGTAATTAGCTCTCAGTATAGGGACACTTTGGACACATATGCCATGTAGCTAGAACTCTGTATATGGAAATGTTTCACTACCCTTCCATGTAGTTAGCTTTCTGTATATAGACAAGATGGACTCATCTGTCTTTTAGCTAGAACTCTGTATATGGAAATATTGCACTAACCTGCCATGTAGCTAGCTTTCAGTATATGGACACATTGGACACATTTGTCATGTAGTTAGAACACTGTATTTGGAAATATTGCACTAACCTGCCACGTAGCTAGCTCTCAGTATATGGACACGTTGGACACATCTGTCTTGTAGCTACAACCCTGTTTATGAACATGTTGCACTACCATGCCATGTAGGTAGCTCTCTGTATATTAACATTTTGGAGTCACATGCCATGCAGCTAGCTCCTGTAGATGGATATGTTGGACTGATCTGCCAAATAGGTAGCTCTCTATATATGAACATATTGGACTTGTGTGCCATGTAGTTAGCACTAAAGCTATGGACAAGTTGGACACATCTGCCATGTAACTAAAACTCTGTATATGGAAATGTTGCACTGCCCTTCCATGTAATTAGCTCTCTGTATATAAACAACTTGGACTCATCTGTCTTGTAGCTAGAACTCTGTGTATGGTAACGTTGCACTACTCTGCCATGTAGCTAGCTCTCTCTATATAGACAAGTGGGACTCATCTGTCTGGTAGCTAGAACTCTGTATATTGAAATGTTGCACTACCTGCCTAGTAGCTATCTCTCTGTATATGGACACGTTGGAAATATCTGCTATTTAGCTAGAACACTGTATATGGAAATGTTGCACGACTCTGCCATGTAGTTTGTTCTCTATATATAGACCAGTTGGACTCTTCTGCCTGGTAGCTAGAATTCTTTATATGGAAATGTTCCACTACCCTGCCATGAAGCTGGCTCTCTGTATATGGACATTTTGGACTCGCCTGCTAGGTAGCTAACTCTCTGTACTTGGATATGTTTGACTGATCTGTAGGTAGCTCTCTGTGTATGAACATACTGGACTTTTCTGCCATGTAGATAGCTCTCAGTATATGGACTTGTTGGACTCCTCTGCCATGTAGCTAGTACTCTGTATATGGACATGTTGCACTACTCTGCCATGAAGCTAGCTCTCAGTATATGGATACGTTGGACACATCTGCCATGAAGCTAGAACTCTGTATATGGAAATGATGCACTAGTCTGCCATGGAGTTAGCTCTCTGTATATAGACAACTTGGACTCATGTGCCTTGTAGCTATAACTCTGTATATGGAAATATTGCACTACCCTGCCATGTAGCTAGCTCTCAGTATATGGACATGTTGGACACATCTGCCATGCAGCAAGAACTCTGTATATGGAAATGCTGCACTACTCTGCCATGTAGCTATCTCTCTGTATATAGACAAGTTGGACTAATCTGCCTTGTAGCTAGAACTCTGTATATGGAAATGTTGAACTACCCTGCCATGTAGCTAGCTCTCTGTACATAGACAAGTTGGATTCATCTGCCTTGTAGCTAGCTCTCTGTACATGGATATATTGGACTGATCTGCCAAGTAGGTAGCTCACTGTATATGAACATATTGGACTTGTCGGCCATGGAGCTAGCTCTAAGGATATGGACACGTTGGACATATCTGCCATGTAGCTAGATCTCTATATATGGAAATGTTGCACTACCCTTCCACATAGATAGCTCTCTTTATATATACAATTTGGACTCATCAGACTTGTAGCTAAAACTCTGTATATGGAAATATTGCACTACCTTGCCATCAAGCTAGCTATCTGTATATGGACATTTTGGACTCTCTGTACATGCACATGTTGGACTGATCCGACATGTAAGTAGCTCTCTGTATATGAACAGATTGGACTTGTCTGCAGTGTCGCTAGCTCTCAGTATATGGACATGTTGGACTCATCCGCCATGTAGCTATAACCCTGAATATGGATATGTTGTACTACTCTCTCTACATGAGTATGTTGTACTGATGTGGCAAGTAGGTAGTTCTCTGAATATGACCTCATTGGACTTACATGACATGTAGCTAGCTCTCAGTATATGGACATGATGTATATATCTGCCATGTAGCTAGAACTCTGTATATGGAAATGTTGCACTACACTGCCATGTAGCTAGCGCTCAGTATATGAACACTTTGGACTCATCTGCATGTAGCTGGAACTCTGTATATGGAAATATTGCCATACTCTGCCATGCAGCTAGCTCTCTGTATCTTGACATTTTGGACTTGTCTGCCATGTATCTAGCTCTATGTACATGGATATGTTGGATTGATCAGCCAAGTAGGTAACTCTCTGTATATGAACATATTGGACATGACTGCCTTGTAGCGAGCACTCAGTATATGGACACATTGGACACATCTGCCATGTAGCTGGATCTCTGTATATGGACATGTTGGACTACTCTGCCACGTAGCTAGCTCTCAGTATATGAATAAAAAGGATTCATCTGTCATGTAGCTTGAACTCTCTATATGGAAATGATACACTACTCTGCCATGTAGCTAGCTCTCTATGGACATTTTTGACTCGTCTGATATGTAGCTATCTCTCAGTATATGGACACTTTGTACACATCTGCCATGTAGCTAGAACTCTGTATATGGAAATGTTGATCTACCCTTCCATGTAGTTAGCTTTCTGTATATAGACAACTTGGACTCATCTGCCTTGTAGTTAGAATTCTGTATATAGAAATATTGTACTACCCTGCCATGTAGCTAGCTCTAAGTATATGGACACGATGGACACATCGCCATATAGCTAGAAATCTGTATGTGGAAATGTTGCACTACTCTGCCATGTAGCTAGGTCTCTCTATATAGACAAGTTGGTCTCCTCTGCCTGTTAGCTAGAACTCTTTATATGGAAATGTTGCACTATCTGCTAAGTAGCTAGCTCACTGCACATGGAAACGTTAGACATATCTGCTCTGTATCTAGAACTCTGTATATGGAAATGTTGCACTACACTGCCGTGTAGCTAGCTCTCTGTATATGGACATATTTGACTTTTCTGGATATGTTGGATTGATCCGCCAAGTAGGTAGCTCTCTGTATATGAACAAAGTGGACTTGCCTGACATGTAGGTAGCTCTCAGTATATGGACACGTTGGACACATCTGCCATGTAGCTAGAACACTATATATGGAAATGTTGCACTACCCTGTCATGTAGCTAACTCTCTGTATATGAACCTATTGGACTTTTCTGCCATGTAGCTAGTACCCTGTATTTGGACATGTTTCACTACCCTGCCATGTAGCTACCTCTCTGTATATAGACAAGTTACATTCATCAGCCAAGTAGTTTGAACTCTGTATATGGAAATGATGAACTACCCTGCCATGGAGCCCTCTCTCTGTATATAGACAAGATGGACTCATCTGCCTTTTAGCTAGTACCCTGTATATGGACATGTTGTACTACTCTTCCATGTAGCTAGAATTCAGTATATGGACAAGTTGGACTCATCTGCCTTGTAGCTAGTACTCTCTATATGGAAATCTTGCACTACCCTGCCATGTAGCTAGCTCTCTGTATATAGTCAAGTTGGACTCATCTGCCTTGTAGGTTGAACTCTGTATATGGAAGTGTTGCACTACCCAGCCATGAAGCTAGCTCTCTGTATATGAACATATTGTACTTCTCTGCCGTGTAGCTAGCTGTTCAGTATATGGACATGTTGGATTCAAATGCCATATAGCTAGTTCCCTGTATACGAACATGATGGACTGCTCTGCCATGTAACAAGGTCTCAGTATATGGACAAGTTAGAATCATCTGTCTTGTAGTTAGAACTCTGTATATGGAAATATTGTACTAAACTGCCAAGTAGCTAGCTTTGTATATATAAACATATTAGAATTGTCTGACATGTAGCTATCTAACAGTATATGGACATTTTGGACTCATCTGTGATGTAGCTAGTATCCTGTATATGGACAAGTTGTACTACTCTGCCATGTAGCTAGGTCTCCGTATATGGACAAGTTGGACTCAGTATATGGACACGGTGGAAACATCTGCCGTGTAGCTAGAACTCTATTTATGGAAGTGTTGCACTACCCAGCCATGTAGCTAGCTCTATGTATATGAACATATTGTACTTGTCTGCCATGTAGCTAGCTGTCAGTACATGGATATGTTGGACTCATCTGCCATGTAACTAGTACCCTGTATATGGACATATTGGGCTACTCTGCCATGTACCTAGGTCTCAGTATATGGATAAGTTGGACTCATCTGTCTTGTAGCCAGAACTCTCTACATGGAGTTGTTGCACTACCCTGCTATGTAGCTAGCACTCTGTATATGAATATATTGTACTTGACTGCCATGTAGCTAGGTCTCAGTATATGGACATGTTCTACTCATCTGCCATGTAGCTCGTACCCTGTATATTTACATGTTGCACTACTCAGTCATGTAGCTAGCTCTCAGTATATGGACACGTTGGACTCATTTGCAGTGTAGCTAGAACTCTGTATATGGAAATGATGCACTACTTGCCATGTAGCTAGCTCTCTGTATATGGACATTTTGGACTCATCTGTCATGTAGCTAGTTTTCTGTATGTGGATATGTTGGAGTGATCTGCCAACTAGGTACCTCTCTGTATATGAGCATATTGGACTTGTCTGCAATGTAGCTAGCTCTCAATATATGGACATGCTTGACTCATTTTCCTTGAAATTAGTATCCTGTATTTGGACATGTTGGATTACTCTGCCATGTAGATTGTTCTAAGTACATGAATACTTTGGACTCATCTGCCATGTAGCTTGAACTCTGTATATGGAAATGATGCACTACTCTGCCATGTAGCTAG
>NW_006408916.1:495722-497577 GCF_000296735.1 Chrysochloris asiatica
ATATGGAAATGTTGCACTACTCTGCCATGTAGCTAGCTCTCTGTATATACATAAGTTGGACTCATCTGATTTGTAGCTAGAACTCTGTATATGGAAATGTAGCACTACCCTGCCATGTAGCTAGCTCTCTGTATATGGACATTTTGGACTCATCTTCCATGTAGCCAGCTCTCTGATCATGGATATGTTGGGCTGTGATGCCAATCATATAAATCTGTGTATAAGAACATATAGGAGTTGTCTGCCATGTAGCTATCACACTTAATATGGGCATGTTGGACTACTCTGCCATGTAGCTAGCACCCCTTATATGGACATGTTGGAGTATTCTGCCATGTAGCTAGCTCTCAGTATATGGACAAGTTGGAATCATCTCCCTTGAAGTTAGTATCCTGTATAAGGACATGTTGGACTACTCTGCCATGTAGCTAGCTCTCTGTATATGGACATTTTGGACTCATCTGCCATGTAGCTAGCTCTCTGTACATGGATATGGTGGACTGATCTGCCAAATAGGTACCTCTCTGTATATGAACATATTGGACTTGTCTGCCATGTAGCTAGCTCTCAGTATATGGACTTGTTGGACTTATCTGCAATGTAGCTAGTACCCTATATATGGACGTGTTGGACTACTCTGCCATGTAGCTAGCTCTCAGTATATGGGCATGTTGGATTCATCTGCCATGTAGCTAGTAACCTGTATATGGACATGTTGGACTGATCTGACGTGTACCATGTATATGGTACCATGTATATAGACATGTTGGATTACTCTGACATGTAGATTGTTCTAAGTACATGAACACTTTGGACTCATCTGTCATGTAGCTTGAATTCTGTATATGGAAACGATGCACTACTCTGCCATGTAGCTAGCTCTCTGTATAAAGACAAGTTGGTCTCATCTGCCTTGTAGCTAGTACCCTCTATGTGGACAGGATGGACTACTCTGCCATGTAGCTAGCTCTCTGTATATGGACATTTGGCCTCGTCTGCCTTGTAGCTAGTACCCTCTATGTGGACATGTTGGACTACTTTGCCATGTAGCTAGCCTTCTGTACATGGATATGTTGGGCTGTAATGCCAAGTAGGTAGCTCTCTGTATAAGAACATATTGGACTTGTGTGCCATGTAGCTAGCACATTTTACATGGATATGTTGGATTACTCTGCCATGTAGCTAGCTCTCAGTATATGGACAAGTTGGACTCATCTGCCTTGAAGTTATTATCCTGTATATGGGCATGTTGGATTACTCTGCCATGTAGATTGCTCTAAGTACATGAATACTTTGGACTCTTCTGCTTTGTAGCTAGTACCCTCTATGTGGACATGTTGGAATACTCTGCAATGTAGCTAGCTGTCTGTATATGGAAATTTTGGACTCGTCTGCCATGTATCTAGCTCTCTGTACATGTATATGTTGGACTGATCTAACAATGAGGTAGCTCTCTTTATATGAACATATTGGACTTGTCTGCCTTGTAGCTAGCACTCTTTATATGTACATGTTGGACTACTCTGTCATGTAACTAACTCTCAGTAGAGGGACACGTTGGACATATCTACCATGTAGCTAGAACTCTGTATATGGAAATGTTGCACTACCCTGCCATGTAGCTAGCTCTCTGTATATGGATATTTTGTACTCTTCTGCCATGTAGCTAGCTCTCAGTATATGGATATGTTGGACTGATCTGTCAGGTAGTTAGCTCTCTGTATATTAACATATTGGACTTGTCCGCTCTGTAGCTAGCTCTCAATACATGGACACATTGGTCACATCTGCCATGTAGCTAGAAATCTGTATATGGAAATGTTGCTCTACTCTTCCATGTAGCTAGCTCTCTGTA
>NW_006408916.1:498272-501233 GCF_000296735.1 Chrysochloris asiatica
ATTGGACTTATCTGCCTTGTAGCTAGCACTCTTTATATGTACATGTTGGACTACTCTGCCATGTAGCTAGCTCTCAGTATATGGACAAGTTGGACTCATCTGCCTTGAAGTTAGTACCCTGTATATGGACATGTTGGATTACTCTGCCATGTCGCTAGCTCACTGTACATGGATATGGTGGACTGATCTGCCAAGTAGGTAGCTTTCTGTATATGGACATATTGTGTTTGACTGCCATGTACATAGGTCTTAGTATATGGACATGTTGGAATTATCTGCCTTGTAGCTAGTACCCTGTATATGGACATGTTGGATTACTCTGCCATGTAGCTAGGTCCCTGTATATGAACATATTGGATTTGTCTGCCATGTAGCTAGCTCTCAGTGTAGGGCCACGTTGGACACATCTGCCATGTAGCTAGAACACTGTATATGGACATGTTGAACTACTCTGCCATGTAGCCAGCTCTCTGTATTTAGACAAGTTGGACTCATCTGCCTTGTAGCTAGAACTCTGTACATGGAAATGTTGCACTACTCTGCCATTTAGCTAGCTCTCTGTATATGAACATATTGGACTTTTCTGGTATGTAGCTAGCTCTCAGTATATGGACATGTTGGACTCATGTGCCATGTAGGTAGTACCCTGTATACGGACAGTTTGCACTACTCTGCCATGTAGATAGCTCTCAGTATATGAACACTTTGGACTCATCTGCCATGTAGCTTGAACTGTGTACATGGAAATGATGCACTATTCTGCCATGTAGCTAGCTATCTCTATATAGACAAGTTAGACTCATCTGCCTTGTAGCTAGGACCCTGTATATGGACATGTTGGATTCCTCTGCCATATATCTAGCTATCGGTATATGGACAAGATTGACTCATCTACCTTGAAGCTAGTACCCTGTATATGGACATTTTGGACTCTTTTACCATGTATCTAGTTCTTGTATATGGACATTTTGGAATCGTCTGCCAGGTAGCTAGTACGCTGTATGGAAATGTTGGGCTACTCTGCCATGTAGCTAGCTCTCAGTATATGGACACGTTGGATACATCTGCCATGTATCTAGAACTCTGTATATGGACATGTTGAACTACTCTGCGAAGTAGCTAGCTCTCAATATATGATCACTTGGAACCCGTCTGCCTTGTAACTAGAACTATGTATATGGAAATGATGCACTACCATACCATGTAGCTAGTTCTCTGTATTTGGACATTTTGGACTCCTTTGATATGTAGTTAGCTCTCAAAATATGGACATGTTGGGAACATCTGCCATGTAGCTAGAACTCTGTGTATGGAAATGTAGCACTACACTGCCATGTAGTTAGTTCTCTGTATATGGACATTTTGGACTCGTATGCCATATAGCTAGTACCCTGTATATGGAAATGTTG
Source organism: Chrysochloris asiatica (assembly GCF_000296735.1). Taxonomy (NCBI): domain Eukaryota; kingdom Metazoa; phylum Chordata; class Mammalia; order Afrosoricida; family Chrysochloridae; genus Chrysochloris; species Chrysochloris asiatica. The sequence goes on from NW_006408916.1 coordinate 499,682, forward strand.
GCCTACTCTGCCATGTAGCTAGCTCTCAATATATGAACACTTGGGACTTGTCTGCTTTGTGGCTATACCCATGTATATGGAAATGATGCACTACCCTTCCATGTAGCTAGCTCTCTTTATATGGACATTTTGAACTCGTACGACATGTAGTTAGATCTCAATATATGGGCACATTGGAAACATCTGCCATGTAGTTAGAACTCTGTATATGGAAATGTTTCACTACACTGCCATATAGTTAGCTCTCTCTATATGGACATTTTGGACTCGTCTGCCATGTAGTTAGCTCTCTATATATGTATATGTTGGAATGATCTGCCAAGTAGGTAGCTCTCTGTATATGAACATATTGCACTTGTCTGCAATGTAGCGTGCTTTCAGGATATGGACACATTGGATACATCTGCCATGTACCTAGAACTCTGTATATGAACATGTTGGACTACTCTGCCATGTAGCTAGCTTTCAGTATATGAACACTTTGGACTCATCTAAAATGAAGTTTGAATTCTGTATATTGAAATGATGCACTAATCTGCCATGTAGCTAGCTCTCTGAGCATGGTTATTTTGGACTGATCTGCCCTATAGCTAGCTCTCAGTATATGGATATGTTGGAATGATCTGTCACGTAGGTAGCTCTCTGTATATGAACATATTGGACTCATCTGACATATAGCTAGCTCTCAGGATATGGACACGTTGGACACATCTTCCATGTAGCAAGAACTCTGTATATGGAAATATTGCATTACTCTGCCATGTAGCTAACTCTCTGTATATAGATAAGTTGGACTAATCTGCCTTGCATCGAGAACTCTGTATATGGAAATGTTGCACTACCCTGCCATTGAGCTAACTATCTGCATCTAGACATCTGGGACTCATCTGCCTTGTAGCTAGAACTCTGTATATAGAAATATTGCACAACACTGCCATGTAGCTAGATGTCTGTATAAGGACATTTTGGACTCGTGTGCCATGTAGCTAGTACCCTGTATATGGAAATGTTGGGATTCTCTAGCTCTCAGTATATGGACACGTTGGACACATCTGCCATGTAGCTAGAACTCTGTATATGGACATGTTGAACTACTCTGTGATGTAGCTAACTCTCAATATATGAAAACTTGGAACTCGTCTGCCTTGTAGCGAGAACTATGTATATGGAATTGAAGCACTACCCTGCCATGTAGCCAGCTCTCTGTATATGGACATTTTGGCACAACTGCCATGTAGCTAGCTTCCTGTACATGGATATTTGTACTGATCTGACAAGTTGGTAGCTTTCTGTATGTGAACATATTGGACTTGTCTGCCATATAGCTAGCTCTCAGAATATGGACACGTTGGAATCATCTGCCATATAGCTAGACTCTGTATATGGAAATGCTACAATACATGGTCATGTAGCTAGCTCTATTTATATAGACATTTTGGACTCATCTAACATGTAGTTAGCTCTATGTACATGGTTATGTTGGACTGATCTGCCAAGTAGGTAGCTCTCTGTATATGAACATATTGGACTTGTCTGCCATGTAGCTAGCTTT
>NW_006408916.1:501333-520634 GCF_000296735.1 Chrysochloris asiatica
TGGTTATGTTGGACTGATCTGCCAAGTAGGTAGCTCTCTGTATATGAACATATTGGACTTGTCTGCCATGTAGCTAGCTTTCAGTATATGGACACATTGGACACATCTGCCATGTGGATAGTACCCTGTATATGGACATGTTGGACTACTCTGCCATGTAGCTAGCTTTCAGTGTATGGACACGTTGGACACATCTGTTATGTAGCTAGATCTCTATATATGGAAATGTTGCTCTCCTCTGCCATATACCTACCTTTCTTTATATAGACAAGTTGGACCCATCTGCCTTGTAGCTACAACTCTGTTTATGGAAATGATTCACTACCTTGCCAAGAAGAAAGCTCTCTATATATGAACGTACTGTACTTGTCTGGGTGTAGCTAGCTCTCAGTATATGGACATATTGGACTCATCCTCCATGTAGCTAGTACCTTCTATATGGACATGTTGGACTACTTTGCCATGTATCTAGCTCGCAGTATATGGACACGTTGGACACATTTGTCATGTAGCTAGAACTCTGTACATGGACATGTTGGAATACACTGCTATGTAGCTAGCTCTCTGTATATGAACGTATTGGACTTGTCTGTCATGTAGCTAGCTCTAAGGTTATGGACACGTTGGACACATAGCCATGTAGCTAGAACTCTTTATATGGAAATGTTGCACTACTCTGTCATGTAGCTAGCTCTCTCTATATAGACAAGTTGGATTCATCTGTCTTGTAGCTAGAACTCTGTGTATGGAAATATTGCACTACCCTGTCATATAACTAGCTCTCTGCATATCGTCATTTGTAAATCGTCTGCCATGTAGCTAGCTTTCTGTACAAGGATATGTTGGACTGGTCTACCAAATATGTACCTCTCTGTATATGAACATATTGGAGTTGTCTGCCATGTAGCTGGCTCTCAGTGTATGGACACGTTGAAAACATCTGCCATGTAGCTCGAACTCTGTATATGGAAATGTTACACTACACTACCATGTATATAGATCTCTGTATATGGACATTTTTGGCTCGTCTGCCATGTAGTTTGCTCTCTGTACATGTATATGTTGGACTGGTCTGCTAAGTAGGTAGGTCTCTATATATGAACATATTGGGCTTTGCTGCCATGTGGCCTGCTCTCCGTATATGGATATGTTGAACTCATCTGCCATGAATTTAGAACTCTATATATGGACATGTTGGACTACTCTGCCATGTAGCTAGCTCTCAGTATTTGAAAACTTTGGGCTCATTTGCTATGTAGCTTCAACTCTGTATATGGAAATGATGCATTACTCTGCCATGTAGCTAGCCCTCTGTACATGGATATGTTTGACAGACATGCCACGTAGAAAGCTCTCTGTATATGAACAGATTGTACTTGTCTGCCATGTGGCTAGCTCTCAGTATATTGACACATTTGAGACATGTGCCATGGAGCTAGAACTCTGTATATGGAAATGTTGCACTTCCCTGCCATGTAGTTAGCTCTCTATATATAGACAAGATGGACTCATCTGCCTTGAAGCTAGACCTCTGTATATGGAAATGTTACAGTACCCTGCCATGTAGCTAGATCACTTTATATGAACATGTTGGACTTGTCTGCCATGTAGCTAGCTCTCAGTATATGGACACGTTGGTCTCATCAACCAGGGAGCAAGTCATATATATATAGACATGTTGGACTCAATTGCCATGTAGGTAACTCTCAGTATATGGAAATGTTGGGCTCTTCTTCCATGTAGCTAGTACCATTTATATGAACATATAAGACTTGTCTGATATGTAGGTAGCTCTCGGTATATGGACACGTTAGACACATCTGCCATGTAGCTAGAACTCTTTATATGGAAATGTTGCACTATCCTTCCATGTAGCTAGCTTTCTGTATATGGACATTTTGGACTCCTCTGCCATGTAGCTAGCTATCTGTACATGGATATGTTGGACTGATCTGCCAAGTAGATAGCTCTCTGTATATGAACATATTGGACTTGTCTGCCATGTAGCTAGCTCTCTGTACATGTACACGTTGGATTCATCTGCCTTGTAGATAGAACTCTATATATGGACATGTTGCATTCACCTACCATGTAGCAAGGTCTCAGTAAATGGACATTTTGGATTCATGTGCCACATGAAGCTCCTGTACATGAATATGTTGGACTGATCTCCCAGGTAAGTATCTCTCTGATATATGAACATATTGGCCTTGTCTGCCATGTAGGTAGCTCTCAGTATATGGACACCTTGGACACATCTGCTATCTTGCTAGAACTCTGTATATGGAAATATTGCACTTCCCTACCTTGTACCTAGCTGTCTGTATATGACCATATTTGACTAGTCTGTCATGGAGCTAGCTTTCAGTATATTGACATGTTGGACACATCTGCCATGTAGCTAGAACACTGTACATGGAAATGTTGCACAATACTGCCATGTAGCTACCTCTCTATATATGGACATTTTGGACTCATCTGCCATGTAGCTAGCTCTCTGTTCATGGATAAGATCGACTGATCTGCCAAGTAGATAGCTCTCTGTATATGAACATATTGGACTTGTTTGCCATCTAGCTAGCTCCTTGTATATGGACATGTTGACCTCATCTGCCATGTAGCTGGTTGCCTGTATATGGACATGTTGGAGTACTCTGACATGTAGCTAACTCTCTGTATATGGACACGTTAGACGCACTTGCAATGTAGCTAGAACTCTGTTTATGGAAATGTTACACTACACTGCCATGTAGCTAGTTCACTGAATATGAACATTTTGGACTCGTCTGCCATGTAGCTAGCTCTCTGTACTTGCATATGTTGGAATGATCTACCAAGTAGGTAGCTCTCTGTGTGTGAACATATTGGACTACTCTGCCCTGTAGCCAGCTCTCAGTATGTGGACACGTTGGACATATTGGCCAAGTAGCTAAAACTCTGTATATGGAAATATTGCACTACTCTGCCATGTAGCTAGCTCTCAGTACATAGACAAGTTCGACTCATCTGGCTTATAGCTAGGACTCTGTATATCGAGAATTTGCACTCACCTTCCATGTAGCTAGCTCTCTATATGGACATTTTGGACTCGTCTGCCATGTAGCTAGCTCTCTGTACATGGATATGTTGGACTGATCTGCCAAGTAGGTAGCTCTCTGTGTTTGAACATATTGGACTGGTCTGCCATGTAGCTAGCTTTCAGTATACTGAAACGTTTTGCACATCTGCCATGTAGCTTGGACTCTGTATATAGAAATGTTGCTCTACTCTGCCATGTAGCTAACTCTCTGTACATAGACAAGTTGGACTCATCTGCCTTGTAGCTAGAACTCTGTATGTGGAAATGTTGCACAACACTCCTTTGTACCTAGCTCTCTGTATATGGACATTTTGGACTCGTCTGCCATGTAGCTAGCTCTCTGTACTTGGATATGTTGAACTAATCTGCCAAGTTGGTAGCTCTCTGTATATGAACATATTTTACCTGTCTGCCATGTAGTTAGCTCTCAGTATATTGACATGTTTGACACATCTGCCATGGAGCGAGAATTCTGTATATGGAAATATTGAACTACACTGCCATGTAGTTAGCTCTCTGGAAATAAAACAGTTGGACTTATCTTCCTTGTAGCTAGAACTCTGTATATGGAAATGATGCACTACCCAGCCATGTAGCAAACCATCTCTATATGGACATTTTGGACTTGTCTGCTATGTAGCTACATCTCTGTACATGGATATGTAGGACTAATCTGCCAAGCAGGTAGCTCTCTTTATATTAACATATTGGATTTGTCTACCATGTAGCCTGCTCTCCGTATATTGACACATTTGAGACATCTGCCATGTAGACAGAACTCAGTATATAGAAATGTTGCAGTACCCTGCCATGTAGTTAGATCTCTGTATATGAACATATTGGACTTGTCTGCCATGTAGTTAGCTCTCAGTACATGGACACGTTAGACACTTCTGCCATGTAGCTAGAAATCTGTACATGGAATTGTTGCACAACCCTACCATGTTGCTAGCTCTCTGTATATAAACAAGGTGGACTAATCTGCCTTGTAGCTAGAACTTTGTATATGGAAATGTTGCACTACACAACCACGTAGCTAGATCTCTCTATATGGACATTTTGGACTCGTCTTCCATATTGCTAGCTCTCTGTGCATGGATATTTTGGACTGATCTGCCATGTAGCACGAACTCTGTATATGGAAATGGTGAACTACCCTGTCATGAAGTTAGCCCTCTCTATATAGACAAGTTGGACTCATCTGACTTGTAACTAGAACTCTGTATATGGAAATGTTGCACTGACCCACCATGTAGGTAGTACTCTGTATATAGACATTTTGGACTCAACTGTCACATAGTTAGCTCTCTGTACACTGATATGATAGACTGATCTGGCAAGTAGATAGCTCTCTGTATATGATCATATTGGACTTGTTTGCCATGTAGCTAGCTCTCAGTATATGGACATGTTGGACTCATCCACCATTTAGCTTGAACTCTGTATATGGAAATGATGCACTAACCTGCCACGTAGTTAACTCTCTGTATATGGACATTTTGGACTTGTCTGCCATTTAACTAGCTCTCTGTACATGGATATGTTGGACTGATCTGTCAAGTACATAGTTCTCTATATATGAAGATATTGGACTTGTCTGCCATGTAGCTAACTCTCATTATATGGACAAGTTGGATACAATGCCCTGTAGCTAGAACTCTGTATATGGAAATGTTGCACTACCGTGCCATGTAGTTAGCTCTCTGTATATAGACACGTTGGACTCAGCTGCCTTTTAGCTAGAATTCTGTATATGGAAATGTTGATCTATACTGCCATGTAACTAGCTCTCTGTATATGGACATTTTGGACTCGTCTGTCATATAGCTCGCTATCTGTACATGAATATGTTGGACTGATCTGCCAAGTAGGTAACTCTCTGTATATGAACATATTGGACTTGTCTGCCATGTAGCTATATCTAAGTATATGGACAGGTTGGACATATCTTCCATGTACCTGTAACTCTATATATGCACATGTTGGACTACTCTGCCATGTAGCTAGCTCTTAGTATATGAACACTTTGAACTCATCTGCATGTAAATTGAACTCTGTCTATGGAAATGATGCACTTCTCTGCCATGTTGCTAGCACATGTGGATATTTTGGAATTCTCTGACATGTAGCTAGGTATCTATGCAGGGATATTTTGGACTGATCTTCCATGTAGCTAGTTCTCATTATATGGACATGTTGCACACTTCTGCCTTGTAGCTAGATCTCTTTAAATGAAATTGTTGCACTACCCTGCCATGTAGATAGCTCTCTGTATATGGACGGTTTGGACTCATCTGCCAAGTAGTTAGCTCCCTGTACATGGATATGATGTATTGATCTGCCAAGTAGATAGCTCTCTTTATATGAACATATTGAACATCTCTGCTATTGTAGTTTGCTCTCAGTATACGGACACGTTGGACATATATGCCATGTAGCTAGAACTCTGTATATAGAACAGTTGCACTATTCTGCCATGTAGCTAGCTCTCTGTACATAGACATTTTGGACTCCCCTGCCTTTTAGCTAGAACTCTGTACATGGATATGTTCGACTGATCTCCCAAGTAGGTACCTCTCTGTATATGAACATATTGCACTTGTCTGCCATGTAGCTATCTCTCAGTATATGGACACGTTGGACACATCTGTCATGTATTTAGAACTCTGTATATGGAAATGTTGCACTACTCTGCCCTATAGCTGGCTCTCTGTATATGCACATTTTGGAACCATCTGCCATGTTGCAAGCTCTCTGTACATGGATATGTTGGACTGATCTGCCAAGTAGGTAGCTCTCTGTATATGAACACATTGGACTCATCTGCCATGTAGCTAATTCTCAGTATATGGACACATTGGACTCATCTGCTATGTAGGTAGCTGTCAGTACATGGATATGCTGGACTGATCTGCCAAGTAGATAGCTCTCTGTATATGAACATATGGAACTTGTCTACCATGTAGCTTGTTCTCAGTATATCAAATGTTGCACTACCCTGCCATGTAGCTCCCTCTCTGTATATGGACATTGTGGACTCGTCTGCCATGTAGTTAGCTCTATGTGCATGGATATATTGGACTGAACTGCCAAGTAGGTAGCTCTCTGTATATGAATATATAGGACTTGTCTGCCATGTAGCAAAGTCTCAGCATATGGACACGTTAGACACATCTGCCATGTAGCTAGAACTCTGTATATGGAAACGTTGCACTACGTTGCCATGTAGCTAGTTCTCTGTATATAGACAAGCTCTACTCATCTGTCTTGTAGCTAAAATCCTGTACATGGATATGTTGGACTAATCTTCCAAGTAGGTAGCTCTCTGTATATGAACGAATTGGACATGTCTGCCCTTTAGCTAGCTCTCAGTATATGGACACGTTGGACACATCTTCCAGGTAGCTAAACACTGTATATGGAAATGTTGCACTATTTTGCCATGTAGCCAGCTCCCTGTATGTAGACAAGTTGTACTCATCTGCGTTGTAGCTAAAACTCTGTATATGTAAATGTTGCACTACCCTGCCATGTAGCTAGCTTTCTGTATATGGATATGTTAGATGTATTTGCCATGTAGCCAGCTCCCTGTATGTAGACAAGTTGTACTCATCTGCGTTGTAGCTAAAACTCTGTATATGTAAATGTTGCACTACCCTGCCATGTAGCTAGCTTTCTCTATATGGACATTTTGGACTCGTCTGCCATGTAGCTAGCTCATTGTTCCTGGATATGTTGGACTGATCTGCCAAGTAGGTCGCTCTCTGTATATGAACACTTTGGATTTGTCTGCCATGTAGCTAGCTCTCATTATATGGACACGTTGGACATATCTGCCATCTAGCTAGAACTCTGTATATGGAAATATGGCACTACGTTGCTATGTAGATAGCTCTCTCTATATGGACAGTTTGGAGTCATCTGCCATGTAGCTAGTTCTCTGTACATGGATATGTTGCACTCATCTGCCATGTAGCAAGTATCTTATATATGGACATGTTGAACTACTCTGCCATGTAGCTAGCTCTAAGTATAGGGACATTTTGGACTCTTCTGCCATGTAGCTAGCTCTCTGTACATGAATATATTGGACTGATCTGACAAGTAGGTAGTTCTCTGTATATGAACATGTTGGACTTTTCTGCCATGTAGGTAGCTCTCTGTATATGGACATTTTGCACTAGTCTTACAAGTAACTAGCTCTCTGTTCATGGATATTTTGGACTGATGCATCATGTAGCTAGTTCTCAGTATATGGACACATCTGCCATATAGCTAGAACTATGTATTTGGAAATGTTGCACTACCCTGCCATGTTGTTAGCTCTCTGTATATAGACAAGTTGGACTCATCTGCCATGTAGAATGAACTCTGTATATGTAAATGTAGCACTACCCTGCCATGTAGCTCGTTCTGTGTATATGGACATTGTGGACTCATCAGCCATGTAGTTAGCTCTCTGTAAATGGATATGTTAGACTGATGTGCCAAGTAGGTAGCTCTCTGTATATGAAAATTTTGGACTTGTCTGCCATGTAGCTAGCTCTCAGTATATGGACACATTAGACGCATATGTCATGTAGCTACAACTCTGTTTATGGGAATGTTGCACTATCCTCCCTTGTTGCTATCTCTCGGTATATGAATATAACAGACTTGTCTGCCATGTTGCTAGCTCTAAGAAAATGCACATGTTGGACTCATTAACCAGGAGTACATTTGCCAGGTATTTAGCTCTCAGTTTATGGACATGTTTGATTCGTCTGCCATGTAGCTAGCTGTCTGTACATGGATATGTTGGAATAATCTACCAAGTAGATAGCTCTCTGAATATGAACATATTGGACTTGTGTGCCATTTTCCAAGCTCTCAGTATATGGACATGTTGCACTCATCTGCCATGTAGCTAGTACCCTGTATATGGACATATTGCAGTACTCTGCCATGCAGCTAGGTCTCCGTATACGGACACGTTGGACACATCTGCCATGTAGCTAGAACTCTTTATATGGAAATGTTGCACTACTCTGCCATTTAGCTAGTTCTCTGTATATAGAGAAGTTGGACTCATCTGCTTTGTAACTAGAACTCTGTATATGAAAATGTTTCACTACCCTGCAATGTGTCTAGGTACTCATATATGGATATTTTGGACTCGTCTGCCATGTAGCTAGCTCTCTGTACATGGATTTGTTGGACTGCTGTGCAAATTAGGTAGCTCTCTGTATATGAAATATTGGACTTGCCTTCCATGTAGCTAGCTCTCAGTGTATGGACACCTTGTATAGGGCATGTTACACTGCTCTGTCATGTTGCTAGCTCTCTCTATATAGACACTTTGGACTCATTTGCAATGTAGCTAGAACTCTGTATATGCAAACGTTGCCCTACCCTGTCATATAGTTAACTATCTGTATATAGACAAGTTGCACTCATATTCCTTGTAGAAAGAATACTGTATATGTAAATGATGCAGTACCCTGCCCTGTAGGTAACTCTCTGTATATGGACATTTTGGACTCGTCTGCCATGTAGTTAGCTCTCTGTACATGGATATGTTGGACTGATCTGCCAAATAGGTAGGTCTTTGTATATGAAGATATTGGACTTGTCTGATATGTAGCTCACTCACAGTATTTGGACACATTGCACACATCTTCCATGTAGCTAGAACTCTGTATATGGAAATGTTGCATTACTCTATGTAGCTAGCTCTCTGTATATAGACAAGTTGTAATTCTCTGCCTTGTAGCTAGAACTCTGTACATAGATATGTTGGACTGATTTGCCATGTAGCTAGCTCTCAGTATATGAAGACGTTGGACACATCTTCCAGGTAGCTAGAAACTGTAAATGGAAATGTTGCACTATGCTGCCATGTAACCAGCTCCCTGTATGTAGTCAAGTTGGACTCGTCTGCATTGTAGCTAGAACTCTCTATATGGAAATTTTGCACTACCCTGCCATGTAGTTATTTCTCTGCATATAGTCAAGTTGGACTCATCTGCCATGTATCTTGTACTCTGTATATGGACATGTTGCACTACTCTGTCATGTAGGTAGCTGTCAGTATATGGACACGATGTACACATCTGCCATGTAGTTAGAACTCTGTATATGGAAATTTTGCATTCGTCTGACATGTAGTAAGCTTTCTGTGCATGGAAATTTTGGATTGATCTGACATGTAGGTAGATCTCAATATATGGACACATTGGACACATCCTCCATGGAGTTAGAACTCGGTATATGGAAAAGGTGCAGTACTCTACCATGTAGCTAGGTCTCTGTTTATGAACATAGTAGACTTGTCTGACATGTAGCTAGCTCTCAGTATATGGACATGTTGGACTCATCTGCCCTGTAACTACTAACCTGTATATGGACATGTTGCACTACTCTGCCATGTAGCTAGCTCTCTGTAAATAGACAAGTCGGACTCATCTGTCTGGTAGGTAGAACTCTGTATAGGGAAATGTTGCACTACTCTGCCATTTAGCTAGCTCTCTGTATATAAACAAGTTGGACTCGTCTGCCTTGTAGCTAGAACTCTGTATATGGAAATGTTGCACTACCCTGCCATATAGTTAGCTCTCTGTATATAGACAAGTTGGACTCATCTGCCTTCAAACTATAACTCTGTATATGTAAATGTTGCACTACCCTGCCATGTAGCAAGCTCTCTGTACATGGACATTTTGGACTCGTCTGCCATGTAGCTAGCTCTCTGTACTTGGATATGTTGATTTGTTCTGCAAATTAGGTAGCTCTCTGTATATGAACATATTGTACTTGGCTGACATGTGGCTAGCTCTCAGTGTATGGACACGTTGGACATATCTGCCATGTAGATAGAACTCTGTATATGGAAATGTTGTGCTACTCTGTCATGTAGCCAGCTCCCTGTCGGTAGACAAGTTGGACTCATCTACCTTCTAGCTAGAACTTTGTATATGGAAATGTTGCACTTCCCTGCCATGTAACTAGCTCTCTCTATATGGACATTGTGGACTCGTCTGACATGTAGCTAGCTCTCTGTACATGGATATGTTGGACAGATCTGCCAAGTAGGTAGCTGTCTGTACAGGAACATATTAGACTTGTCTGCCATGTAGTTAACTCTCAGAATATGGACCTGTTGGATTCATCTGCCATGTAGCTAGTACCCTGTATATGGACATGTTGCACTACACTGTCATGTAGCTAGCTCTCAGTATATGGACATGTTGTACTCATCTGTCTTGTAGCTAGAACTCGGTGTATGGAAATGTTGCAGTACCCTGGCTGTAGCTAGCTCTCTGTATATGAACATATTGGACTTTTATGCCATGTAGTCAACTCTCAGTATATGAACATGTTGGACTCATCTGCCATGTAGCTAGTACCCTCTATATGGACATGTTGCACTACTCTGTCATGTAGTGAGCTCTCTGTGCATGGATATTTTGGAATGATCTGCCTTGTAGGTAGATCTCAATATATGGACACATTGAATACATCCACCATGGAGCTACAACACTGTATATGCAAATGATGCACTACTCTGCAATGTAGCTAGCTCTCTGTATTTGAACATATTGGACTTTTCTGCCATGTAGCTAGATCTCAGTATATGGACATGTTGGACTCATCTGCTATGTATGTCGCTCTCAGTACATGGCTATATTAGACTGAACTGCCAAGTAGGTAGCTCTACTGTATATGAACATATTGGACTCATATGCCATGTAGCTTACTCTCAGTATAACGGCATGATGGACTCATCTGCCATGTAGCTAGTACCCTGTATATGGAGATAGTTGCACTACTTTTCAATGTAGCTAGCTCTCTGTAAATAAACAAGTTGGACTCATCTGTCTTGTAGCTTGAACTCTGTATATGGAAATGTTGCTCTACCCTGCCTAGTAGCTAGCTCTCTGTATATAGACAAGTTGGACTCATCTGCCTTGTAGCTTGAACTCTGTATATGGAAATGTTACACTGCCCTGTTATGTAGCTAGCTCTCTGTATATGGACATTTTGGACGCATCTGCCATGTAGACAGCTAATTGTACATGTCTATGTTGGATTGATCTTTCAAGCATGTAGCTCTCTGTATATGAACATTTTGGACATGTGTGCCATGAAGCTAGCTTCTAGTATATGGACATGTTGGACTCATATGTCATGTAGCTAGAACTCTCTATTTGGAAATGTTGCACTACCCTGCCACGTAGCTAACTCTCTGTATATAGACAAGTTGGACTCATCTGCCTTGTAGCTAGAACTCTGTATATGAAAATAGTACACTACCCTGCCATGTAGCTAGCTCTCTGTATATGAAAATTTTGGACTCATGTCATATGTAGCTAGCTCTATGTGCATGGATATGTTGAACTGACCTGCCAAGTAGGTAGCTCTCTGTATATGAACATATTGGACTTGTCTGCCATGAAGGTAGCCAGATGTGTCCAAATGTCCATGTACATGGCAGACTTCTGCATCATTTCCATATACAGAGTTCAAGTTACATTGCATATCAGTCCAAAGTGTTCATGTAATGAGAGCTAGCTACATGTCAGAGTAGTGCTACATGACCATATATAGGGTATTAGCTTCATGGCAGATGAGTCCAACAGGACCAAATACTGAGAGCTAGCTACATGGCAGAGAAGTCCAAAGTGTTCATATACAGAGAGTAGCTACATGGCAGGGTAGTCCAACATGTTCATATACAGAGTACTACCTACATGACAGATAAGTCCAGCATGTTCATATATATGTATATGAACATATTGTAATTGTCTGCCATGTAACTAGCTCTCAGTATATGTACATGTTGGACTCATTGGTCATATAGCTAATACCCTGTATATGAACATGTTGGACTACTCTGCCATGTAGCTTGCTCTCAATATATGGACACATTGGACACATCTGCCATGCAGCTGGATATCTGTATTTGGAAATGTTGCACTAACCTGCCACGTAGCTAACTCTCTGTATATAGACATATTGGACTCATCCACCTTGAAGGTAGAACTCTGTATATGGAAATGTTGCACTACTCTGCCATGTAGCTAGCTCTCTGTATATGGACATTTTGGACTCGTCTGATATGTAGCTAGCTCTCCGTGCATGGATATGTTGGACTGATCTGCCAAGTAGGTAGCTCTCTATATATGAACATATTGGACTTGTCTGCCATGTAGCTAGCTCTCAGTAAATAGAGAAGTTGAACTCATCTGCCTTGTAACTAGAACTCTCTCTATGGAAATGTTGCACTACCCTGCCATGTAGCTAGCTCTCTGTATATGGAAATTTTGGACTCGTCAGATATGTAGCTAGCTCTCTGTGCATGGATAAGTTGGACTGATAGCCAAACAGGTAGCTCTCTGTATATGAACATATTGGACTTTTCTGCCATGAAGCTAGCTCCTAGTATATGGACATCTTGAAATCATCTGTCATGTAGCTAGTTCCCTGTATATGGACATGTTGGACTACCCTGCCATGTAGCTACTCTCCGTGTATGAACATTTTGGACTCATCTGCCATGGAGCTAGCTCTCAGTATTTGGACATGTTGGACTCTTTTGCCATGTAGCTAATACCCTATATATGGTCACGTTGCACTACTCTGCGATGTAGCTAGCTCTCTGTACATAGACAAATTGTACTCTTTTGCCATGTAGCTTGAACTCTGTATATGGAAATGATGCACTACTCTGCCTTGTAGGTAGCTATCTGATTATAGACAAGTTGGACTTTTCTGACTTGTAGCTTGAACCTTGTATATTCAAATGTTGTAATACCATGCCATGTAGCTATCTCTCTATATATAGACAGGTTGGTCTCGTCTGCCTTGTTGCTAGAATCTGTATATGGAAATGTTGCACTACCCTGCCATGTAGCTCGCTCTATGTATTCGAACATATTAGATTTGTCTGTCATGCAGCTAGCTCTCATTATATGGACATGTTGGACTCATCTGCCATGTAGCTAGTACCCTATATATAGGCATCCTGGTCTACTCTGCCATGTAGCTTGCTCTCAGTACATGGACACTTTGGACTCATCTTGCATGTAGCTTGAACTCTGTATATGGGAACGATGCACTATACAGCCATTTTGCTATTTCTCTGTATATGGACATTTTTGACTCATCTGACATGTAGGAAGCTCTCAGTATATGGACAAGTTGGAATACTCTGCCTTGTAGCTAGAACTCTGTATATGCAAATGTTGCATAGCTTGCTATGTAGCTAGCTCTCTGTATATGAACATATTGGAATAGTCTGCCATGTAGCTAGCTCTCTGTATATGGACAAGTTGGACACATATGCTATGTCGGTAGAACTCTGTATATGGAAATGATGCAGTACCCTGTGATGTAGCTAGTTCTCTGTATATGGACATTTTGGACACATCTGCCATGTAGCTAGATATCTGTGTATGGAAAGAATGCATTAAACTGCCATGTAGCTAGCTCTCTGTATATGAACATATTGGACTTCTCTGCCATGTAGCTACCTCTCTGTGAATGGATATTATAGACTGAACTGCCATGTATGTAGCCCTAAGTATATGGACGCGTTGGAAATATCTGCCATGTAGCTATAACTCTCTATATGGAAATGTTGCACGCCCCTGCATTGTAGCTAGCTCTCTGTATACAGACAAGTTGGACTCATCTGCCTTGTAGGTAGAACTCTGTATATGGATATCTTGCACTATCTTGCCATGTAGCTAGCTGTCTGTATATGAAAATTTTGGACTCGTCTGCCATGTAGCTAGCTCTCTGTACATGGAAATGTTGCACTACCCTGCTATGTAGCTAACTTTCTGCATATGAACATATTGGACTTGTCTGCCATGTAGCTAGCTCTCTGTATATGGACATATTGGACTCATCTGACATGTAGCTAGAACCCTGTATATGGGCATGTTGCAATACTCTGCCATGTAGCTAGCTCTCAATATGTGAACACCTTGGACACATCTGCCCTGTATATTGAATTCTATATATGGAAATGATGCACTACTCTCCCGTGTAGCTAGCTCTCTGTATATAAACAATTTGGACTCATCTGTCTTGTAGCTAGTACCCTGTATATGGACATTTTGGACTACTCTGCCATGTAGCTAGCTCTCTGTTAATGGACATTTTGGATTCGTCTTTCATGTATATAGCTCTCTTTACATGGATATGTTGGACTGATCCGACAAGGAGATAACTCTCTGTATATTAACATAGTTGACTTGTCTGCCATATAGCTAGCTCACAGTTTAGGGACACGTTGGACACATCTGCCATGTAGCTAGAACTCTGTATTTGTACATGTTGCACTACTCTGTCATGTAGCCAGTTCTCTGTATATAGACAAGTTGGACTCATCTGCCTGCTAGCTAGGATTCTGTTTATGGAAATGTTGCACTACTCTGCGATGTAGCTATCTCTTTTTTATATGAACATAATGTACTTGTCTGCCATGTACCTAGCTCTCTGTAAATGGACATGTTGGACTCATCTGCCATGTCGATATCTCTTAGTTTATGAACACTTTGTACTCATCTGCCAGGTAACTTGAACTATGTATATGGAAATGATGCACTAGTCTTCCATGTAGCTAGCTCTCTGTATATATACAAGTTAGACTCATCCACCTTTTAGCTAGGACACTTTATATGGACATGTTGGATTACTCTGACATGTAGCTAGCTATCAATATATGGACAAGTTAGAATCATATGCCTTGTAGCTAGTGCCCTGTATATGGACATGTTAGACTACTCTGCAATGTAGCTAGTTCTCTTTATATGGCCATTTTGGATTCTTCTGCCATGTACCTAGCACTCAATAAAGAGACACGTTGGACACATCTGCCTTGAAGCTAGAACTCTGTATGTCAACATGTTGCACTATTCTTCCATGTAGACAGCTCTCTGTATATAGACAATTTGGACTCATCTGCCTTGTAGCTAGTACCCTGTATATAGACATGTTGGACAACTCGGCCATGCAGCTAGCTGTCTGTATATGGAATCTTTGAAATCGTCTGCCATGTAGCTAGTTCTCTGTACATGGATATGTTGGACTGATATGCCAATAGGTAGTTTTCTGTATATGATCATGTTGAACTTGTCTGACAATGTAGCTAGCTCTCCGTATATGGACGTGTTGGACTCATCTGACATTTAGCTAGTACCCTGTATATGAACATGTTGAACTACTCTGCTATGTACCAAGATCTTAGTATATGCACATGTTGGACACATCTGACATGTAGCTAGAACTCTGTATATGGAAATGTTGCATTACTCTGCCATGTAGCTAGCCCTCTGTATGTAGACAAGTTGGACTCATCTAACTTGTAGCCAGAACTCTGTATAAGAAAATGTTGCACTACCCTGCCATGTAGATAGCTCTCTGTATATAGACGTTTTGGACTTGTCTGCCATGTAGCCAGCTCTCTGTACATGGATATGATGGACTGATCTGCCCAGGAAGTAGCTCTCTGTATATGAACATATTGTACTTGTCTGCCATGTAGCTAGTACTCTTTATATTGACATGTTGGCCTACTCTAACATGTACCTAGCTCTCAGTATATGAACATTTTGGACTCATCTGCCATGTGGCTTGAAATGTGTATATGGAAATGATGCATTACTCTGTCATGTAGCTAGCTATTTGTATATAGACAAGTTGGACTCATCTGCTTGTAGCTAGTACCATGTATATGGACATGTTGAACTACTCTGCTATATACTAGGTCTCAGTATATGGACATGTTGGATTCATCAGAAATAAAGCTATTACACTGTATATGGACATGTTTTACTACCCTGTTATTTAACTAGCTCTCAGTATATGGACACTTTGGACACATCTGCCATGTAGCTAGAACTCCATATACGGAAATGTTGCCCTACTATGCCATGTAGCAATTACTCTGTATATGGACAAGTTGGACTCATCTGCCTTGTAGCGAGGACTCTGTATATAGAAATGTTCCAGTACTCTGCCATGTAGATTGCTCTAAGTATATGAACACTTTGGACTCATCTGCCGTGTAGCTTGAACTCTGTATATGGAAATGATGCCCTACTCTGCCATGTCGCTAGCTCTCTATATATAGACAAGTTGGACTCATGTGCCTTGGAGCTAGTAACCTGTATATGGACATGTTGGACTACTCTGCTATGTAGCTAGCTCTCTGTATATGGACATTTTGGACTCGTCTGCCTGTGTCTAGCTCTCTGTACATGGATAAGTTATACTGATTTACCAAGGAGGTAGCGCTCTGTATATGAACATATTGGACTTGTCTGCCATGTATCTAGTGCTAAGTATGTGGGCACGTTGGGCACATCGGCCATGCAACAAGATCTCTGTTTATGTAAATGTTGCACTACTCTGCCAAGTAGCTAGCTCTGTTTATATGAACTTATTGGACTTGTCTGCCATGAAGTTAGCTCTCAGTATATGGACATGTTGGACTCATCTGCCTTGTAGCTAGTACCCTGTATATGTACATGTTGGACTACTCTGCGATGTAGCTAGCTCTCTGTATATGGACATTTTGGACTCATCTGCCATCTAGCTAACTCTCTGTATATGGATATGTTGGCCTGATCTGCTAAGTAGGTAGTTTTCTGTATATGAACAATTTGGACTCATCTGACATGTGGCTTTAAATGTGTATATGGAAATGATGCACTACTCTGCTATGTAGCTAGCTATTTGTATATAGACAAATTGGACTTAACTGCCATGTAGCTAGTACCCTGTATATGGACATGTGGCACTACTCTGCCATGTAGATAGCTCTCAGTATATGAACAGTTTGGACTCATCTACCATGTGGCTTGAATTGTGTGTATGGAAATGAAGCACTACTCTGCCATGCAGCTAGTTCTCTGTATATACACAAGTTAGACTCATCTGCCTTGTAGCTCGGACTCTGTATATGGACATGTTGGACTACTCTGCCATGTTGCTAGCTCTCAGTATATGGACAAGTTGGACTCATTTGCCGTGAAGCTAGTACCCTGTATATGGACATGTTTAAGTTCTCTACCATGTAGCTACCTCTCTGTATATGGACAATTTGGACTCGTCTGTCATGCAGCTAGTCTCTGTATTTGGATATGTTGGACTGATCTGCCATGTAGTTAGTTTTCTGTATAAGAACATATTGGCATTGTCTGCCATGTAAATACTTCTCAGTATATGGAAATGTTAGACTCATCTGACAAGTAGCTAGTACTCTCTATATGGACATGTTGAACTACTTTGCTATGTAGCTAGCTGTCAGTATATGGACATATTGGACACATCTGCCATGTAGCTAGAATTCTGTATATGGAAATGTTGCTGCCCTACTCTACCATGAGGCCAGCTCTCTGTATATAGACAAGTTGGACTCATCTGCCTTGTAGCTAGAACTCTATATATGGAAATATTCCACTACTCTGCAATGTAGCTAGCTCTCTGTATATGGACATTTTAGACTGGTCTGCCATGTAGCTAGCTTTCTGTACATTGATATGTTAGATTGATATGCCAAGGAGGTAGCTCTCTTTATATGAATATAATTGACAGGTCTGCCATGTATCTAGCTCTAAGTACACGGACATGTTGGACACATTGGCCATGTAACAAGAACTCTTTGTATGTAAATGTTGCACTACTCTGCCATATAGCCTGCTCACTGTATATAGACAAGTTGGACTCATCTGCCTTGTAGTTAGAACTCTGTATATGAAAATGTTGAACTACTCTGCCATGTAGCTAGCTCTCTTTAGATGAACTTATTGGACTTGTCTGCCATGTAGTTAGCTCTCAGTATATGGACATGTAGGACTCATCTGCCATGTAGCTAGTACACTGTATATGGACATGTTGAACTTCTCTGCCATGTAGCTATTTCTCAGTATATGGACAAGTTGTACTCATCTGCCTTGTAGCTAGTACCCTGAATATGGACATGTTGCACTACTCTGCTATGTAGCTAGCTCTCTGTACATGGATATGTTGGACTGATCTGCCAAGTAGGTAGTTTCTGTATATGAACATCTTAGACTTGTCTAACATTTAGCTAGAACTTTGTATATGGAAATGTGGCACCACCTTGCCATGTAGCTAGCTCTCTGTATATGAACATTATGGACTTGTCTGCCATGTAGCTAGCTCTCATTATATGGACATATTGGACTCATCTGCCATGTAGCTAGTACTCTGAATCTGGACATGTTGCACTACTCTGCCATGTAGCTAGCTCTCTGTATATAGACAAGTTGGACTCATCTTCCATGTAGTTTGAACTGTGTATATGGAAATGATGCCCTACTCTGCCATGTAGCTAATTCTCTGTATATACACAAGTTGAACTCATCTGCCTTGTAGCTAGTAACCTGTATATGGACAAGTTGGACTACTCTGCCATGTAGCTATCGTGCTGTATATGGACATTTTGGGCTCATCTGCCATGTAGCTAGTACTCTGTATATGGACATGTTGCACTTCTCTGCCATGTAGCTAGCTGTCTGTATATAGACAAGTTGGTCTCATCTGCCATGTAGCTTTAACTGTGTATATGGAAATGATGCCCTACTCTGCCAAGTAGCTAAGTCTCTGTATATAGACAAGTTGGACTCATCTTCCTTGTAGCTAGTAACCTGTATATGGACATATTTGACTACTCTGCCACATAGATACCTCTCAGTATAAGGACGAGTTGGACTCATCTTCCTTGT
The DNA here is from genome assembly GCF_000296735.1 of Chrysochloris asiatica. Lineage (NCBI taxonomy): Eukaryota > Metazoa > Chordata > Mammalia > Afrosoricida > Chrysochloridae > Chrysochloris > Chrysochloris asiatica. The sequence continues at coordinate 520,153 of NW_006408916.1, forward strand.
AGTTATTACCCTGTATATGGACATGTTGGACTACTCTGCCATGTAGCTACCTCTCTGTATATGGACATTTTGGGCTCATCTGCCATGTATCTAGCTCTCTGTACATGGATATGTTGGACTGATATTACAAGGAGGTAGCTCTTTGTATATGAACATATTGGTCTTGTCTTCCATGTAGCTAGCATGTAGTATAGGGACATGTTGGACACATCTGCCAAGTAGCTTGAACTCTGTATATAGACATGTTTTACTAGTCAGCTTGTAGCCAGCTCTATGTATATAGACAGGTTGGACTCATCTACCTTGTAGCTAGAACTCTGTATAGGAAATGTGGCTCTGCTCTGCCATGTTGCTAGCTCTCTGTATATGAATATATCAGACTTGTCTACCATGTAGTTAGTACTCTTTATATTGACATGGTCAACTACTCTGTCATTTAGCTAACTCTCAGTATATGAACACTTTGGACTCATCTGCCATGT
>NW_006408916.1:521799-530417 GCF_000296735.1 Chrysochloris asiatica
CTACCCTGCCATGTAGCAAGCTCTCTGTATATGGACATTTGAGATTCATTGGTCATGTAGCTAGCTCTCTGTATTTGCATATGTTGGACTGATCTTCCAAGTAGTTAGCTCTCTGTATATGAATATATTGGACTTGTCTGCCATTTAGCTAGCTCTCAGTATATGGACATATTGTACTCAGTAGCCAGGTAGCTATTATTCTTTATATGGAAATGTTACACTACTCTGACATTTAGCTAGCTCACTGTATATGGACATTTTGTACTCGTATGCCATGTCGTTAGTTCTGTGTACATGGATATGTTGGACTGATCTGTCAAGTAGGTAGCTCTCTGTATATGAACATGTTGGTTTCATCTGACATGTCGCTTTCTCTCTATATATGGACATGTTGGACTCATCCGTCAGGTAGGTAGTAGCTTGTATAAGGAAATGTGGCACTACTCTGCCATTAGCTATCTCTCTGTATATAGACAAGTTGGACTCATCTGCCTTGTAGCTAGAACTCTGCATATGCAAATGTTGCACTTTTCTGCCATGTAGCTATCTCTGTGTATATGGATATTTTGGGATCGTCTGACATGTAGCTAGCTATCTCTTTGTACATGGATATATTGGGCTGATCTTCCAGTTGGTAGCTCTCTGTATATTAACATATTAGACTTGTCTGCTATGTACCGAGCTCTCCATATATGGACATTTTGGACTCGTCTACCATGTAGCTAGAAATCTGTATATGGAAATGTTGCACTACCCTGCCATGTAGCTATATCTCTGTGTATAGACAAGTTGCACTCATCTGCCTTGAAGCTAGAACCTTGTATATGCAAATGTTGCACTACACTGCCATGTAGCTAGCTCTGTGTATATGGATATTTTGGGATCGTCTGCCATATAGGTAGCTATGTCTTTGTACATGGAAATATTGGACTGATCTGCCAAGTAGGTAGCTCTATGTATATGAACATATTGGACTTGTCTGCCATGTAGAGAGCTCTCCGTATATGGACATTTTGGACTCTTCTGCCATGTAGCTAGCTCTCTGTACATGGATATGTTGGACTGATATGCCAATAGGTAACTCTCTGTATATGAACATGTTGGACTTGTCTGCCATGTAGCTAGCTCTCAGTATATGGACATGTTGGACTTATTAGCCAGATAGCTAGTAATCTCTATATGGACATGTTGGACTACTCATCCGTGTAGCTAACTCTCATAAGAACACTTTCGACTCATCTGCCATGTAGCTTGAACTCTGTGTATGGAAATGATGCACTGTTCTGCCATGTAGCTAGCTCTCTGTATATGGACATTTTGGACTCATCTGACATGTAGCTAGCTCTCTGTGCATGGGTATTTTGAACTGATCTGCCATGTTGTTAGCCCTCGGTACATGGACATGTTGTACACATCTGACATATAGCTAGAACTCTGTATATGGAAATGTTGCACTACCCTGCCATGTAGCTATCTCTCTGTACAAGATGGACTCATCAGCCAAGTAGCTAGAACTCTGTATATGGAAATGTTGCTCTACCTTGCCATGTAGCAAGCTCTCTGTATATGGACATTTTGGATTTGTCTGCCATGTAGCTAGCTCCCTATATTTGGATATGTTGGACTGATCTTCCTAGTAGGTAGCTCTCTGTACATGAACATGTTGGACTAGTCTGCCATGTGGCTAGCTCTCAGTATACAGACATGTTGGATTCTTTAGCTAGGTAGCTTGTACCCTGTATATGGACACGTTGGATTACTCATCCATGTAGCTAGCACTCAGTGTATGAACACTTTGGACTCATTTGCCATTTTGCTAGAAATCTGTATAAGGAAATGTTGTATTACCCTGCCTATAGCTAGTTCTCTGTATATAAACAAGTTGGACTCACCTTCCTTGTAGTGAGATCTCTCTGTATATAAATGTTGCACTACACTTCCATGTATCTAGGTCTCTGTATATAAACTAGTTGGACTCATATGCCTTGTAGCTAGAACTCTGTATATGCAATAGTTGCACTACCCTGCCAAGTAGCTAGCTCTCTGTATATGAACATATTGGACTTGTCTGCCATGTAGCTAACTCTCAGTATATGTACATGTTGGACTCATTAGCCAGGTAGGTAGTACCCTGTATATGGACATGTTGGACTCATATGCCTTGTAGTTAGAACTCTTTATATGCAATTGTAGAACTACCCTGCCATGTAGCTAGCTCTCTGTATAACGACATTATGGACTCGTCTGCCATGTAGGTAGCTCTCTGTACATGAATAAGTTTTACTGATATTCCAATTAGGTAGATCTCTGTCCATGAACATATTGGACTTGTCAGCCATGTAGGTAACTCTCAGTATATGGACACTGTATATGGAAATGTTGCACTACTCTGCCATATAGCTACCTCTCTGTATATGGACATGTTGGACACATCTGCCATGTAGCTCTAACACTGATTATGGAAATGTTGCACTACCCTGCCAAGTAGCTAGCTCTCTGTATATGAACATATTGGACTTGTGTGCCATGTAGTTAGCTCTCAGTCTGTGAACATGTTGAACTCATTAGCCAGGTACGTAGTACCCTTTATGAACATGTTGGACAACTCTGTCATGTAGGTAGCTTTCTGTATATGGACATTTTGGCCTAATTTGCCATGTAGCTAGCTTTCAGTATATGGACATGTTGGACTCATCTGCCATGTAGCTAGAACACTGTATATGGAAATGGTGCATTACCCTGCCAAGTAGCTAGCTCTCTGTATATGAACTTATTGGACTTGTCTGCAATGTAACTAGATCTCGGTATATGTACATGTTGGACTCATTACCCAGGTAGTTAGTACCCTCTATATGGACATGTTGGACTACTCATCCATGTAGCTAGCTCTCAGTATATGAACACTTTAGACTCATCTGCCATGTAGCTTGAACTCTGTATATGGAAATGATGCTCTACTGTGTTATGTTGCTAGCTCTTTGTATATGGCCATTTTGGGATGTTCTGCCTTGTCGCTACCTCTCTGCATATGGACATTTTGGACTCGTCTGCCATGTAGCTAGCTCTCTGTACATGAATATGTTGGACTGATCTTCCAAGTAGGTAGCTCTGTGTACATGTACATATTGGACTTGTCAGCCATTTAGCTAACACTCAGTAAATGGACATGTTCAACATATCTGCCATGTAGCTAGAACACTGTATATGAAAATGTTGCACTACCCTGCCAAGTACCTAGATCTCTGTATATGATCATATTGGATATGTCTGCCATGTAGCTAGCTCTCAGTATATGTACATATTGGACTTATTAGCCAGGTAGGTAGTACTCTGTATATGGACATGTTGGGCTACACATCCATGTAGCTGGCTTTCAGTATATTAACACTTTAGACTCATCTGCCATGGAGCTTGAACTTTGAAAATGGAAATGGTGCTCTACCCTGCTAGGTAGCTAGCTCTTTGTATGTGGACATTTTGGAATTGTCTGTGAATGGATATTTTGGAATGATCTGTCATGTAGGTAGCTCTCAGTATATGCACACCTTAGACACATCTGCCATGTAGCTAGCTCTCTGTACATGGATCTGTCGGACTGATCTTCCAAGTATGTAGCTCTGTGTATATGAACATATTGGACTTCTCTGCCATATAGCTAGCTCTCAGTATATGGACATGTTGGATTCATATGCCATGTATCTAGTACCCTGTATATGGACATGTTGGACTACCTTGACATGTAAGCTAGCAATCTGTATATGGACAGTTTGGACTAGTCTGCTATGTAACTTGAACTCTATATATGAAAATGATGCACTACTCTTCTATGAAGCTAGGTCTCTTTATATGGACATTTTGGACTTGTCTGACATGTAGCTAGCTCTCTGTGAATGGATATTTTGGACTGATCTGCAATGTAGGTAACTCTCAGTATATGGACACTTTGTACACATCGGCCATGTAGCTAGAACTCTGTATATGGAAATGTTTCACTACCCTGCCATGTAGCTATCTCTCTGTATATGAACATTTTAGACTTGTCTGCCATGTAGCTAACTCTCTGAATATGGACATTTTGGGCTCGTCTGACATGTAGCTAGCTCTCTGTGCATGGATATTTTGGACTGATCTGTTATGTAGGTAACTCTCAGTATATAGACAAGTTGGACTCATCTGCCTTGTGGCTACAACTCTGTATATCAAATGTTGCACTACCCTGCCATGTAGCTAGCTCTCTGTACATGAACATATTGGACTGATATTCCAAGTAGGTAGCTCTCTGTACATGTACATATTGGACTAGGCAGCCATGTAGCTAACTCTCAGTATATGGACACGTTGGACACATCTGCCGTGTAGCTAGAACTCTGTTTATGGAAATGTTACACTAACCTGCAAAGTAGATCTCTCTCTGTATATGAATATATTGCACTTGTCTGCCATGTAGTTAGATCTCAGTATATGAACACTTGGGCTCATCTGCTGTGTAGCTTGAACTCTGTATATGGAAATGATGCACTACATTGCCATGTCACTATCTTTCTGTATATGGACATTTAGGCCTCATCTGACATGTAGCTAGCTGTCTGTGCATGGATATTTTGGACTGATCTGCCATGTAGGTAACTCTCAGTATATAGACAAGTTGGATTCATCTGCCTTTTGGCTAGAAATCTTTATATGCAAATGTTGCACTACCCTGCCATGTAACTAGCTCTCTGTATATGGACGTTATGGACACATCTGCCATGTAGCTAGATCTCTGTACATGAACATGTTGGATTGATCTACCAAGTAGGTGGCTCTCTGTACATGTACATATTGGACTTGTCAGCCATGCAGCTAACTCTCTGTATATGGACACTTTGGTCACATCTGAAATGTAGCTAGAACTCTGTATATGGAAATAATGCACAACACTGTTATGTAGCTAGCTCGATGTATATGGACATGTTGGACACATCTGCCATGTAGATCAAACACTGTTTATGGAACTGTTGTACTACCCTGCCAAGTAGCTCTCTCTCTGTATATGAATATATTGGACTTTTCTACCAGTAGTTAGCTCTCAGCATATGGACACGTTGGACTCATTAGCCAGGTAGGTAGCACTGTTTATATGGACATGTTAGACTATTCTTTCATGTAGGTAGCTTTCTGTATATGGACATTTTGGCCTGATTTGCCATGTAGCAAGCTCTGAGTATACGGACATGTTGGACTTATCTGCCATGTAGCTAGAACACTGTATATGAAAATGTTGCACTACACTGCCAAGTAGCTTGTTGTTGTTGTTGTTAAGTGCCGTCGAGTCGGTTCCGACCCATAGCTACCCTGTACAGGGTTTCCGAGGGTGTAAATCTTTACGGGAGTAGAAAGCCTCATCTTTCTCCCATGGAGCGGCTGGTTGTTTCGAACCCCTGACCTTAAGGTTCGCAGCCCGATTCGTAACCACTACGCTACTAGAGCCAAGTAGCTAGATCTCTGTATATGAACATATTTGACTTGTCTGCCATGTAGCTAGCTCTTAGTATATGGAACCGTTAGACACATCTGCCATGTAGGTACAACTCTGTATATGGAAATGTTGCACTACTCAGCCATGTAGTTAGTTCTCTGTACATCGACAAGTTGGTCTCATCTGCCTTGTCACTAGAACTCAGTATAAGGAAATGTTGCATTACCCTGCCATGAAGCTAGCTCTCTATGGACACGTTGGGCACATCTGCCATGTAGCTCGAACACTATTTATGGAAATGTTGCACTACTCTGCCAAGTAGCTAGCTCTCTGTATATGAACATATTGAACTTTTCTGTCATGTAGCTAGCTCTCAGTATATAGACAAGTTGGACTCATCTGCCTTGTAGCTAGAACTCTGTATATGGAAATGTTACACTATCCTGCCATGTAGATAGCTCTCTGTATATGGACATTTTGGACTCCTCTGCCATGTAGCTAGCTCTCTGTACTTGGATATGTTAGACTGATATGCCAACTATGTAGCTCTCTGTATATGAACATATTTGCCTTGTCTGCCATGTAGCTGGCTCTCAGTATATGGACATTTTGGACTCATTTACCATGTTGCTAGAACACTGTATATGGAAATGTTGCACTACCCTGCCAAGTAGCTAGCTCTCTTTATATGAACATATTAGACTTGTCTGCCATGTAGCTAGCTCTCAGTTTATGAACATGTTGGACTCATCTGCCATGTAGCTTGAACTCTGTATATGGATATGATGAACTAAACTTCCATGTAGCTAGCTCTCTGTATATGGACATTTGGGACTTATCTGACATTTAGTTACCTCTCTGTGCATTGATATTTTGGACTACTCTGCCATGTAGCTAGCTCACAGTATCTGGACAAGTTAGACACATCTGCCATGTAGGTACAACTCTGTATATGGAAATGTTGCACTACTCAAACATGTAGCTAGCTCTCTATACATAGACAAGTTGGTTTCATCTGCCTTGTAGCTAGAACTCTGCATATGGAAATGTTGCACTACCCTGCCATGTAGATAGCTCTCTATATATGGACATTTTGGGCTCTTCTATCATGTAGCTAGCTCTCTGTACATGGATATGTTGGACTAATATGCCAACTATGTAGCTCTCTGTATAAGAGCATATTTGGGTTGTCTGCCATGTAGCTAGCTCTCAGTATATGGACATTTTGGACTCATTAGCCAGGTAGGTATTACCCTGTATATGGTATGTTGGACTACTCATCTATGTAGCTAGCTCTCAGTATGTGAACACTTTAGACTCATCTGTCATGTAGCTTGAACTCTGTATATGGAAATTATTCTCTACTCTGCTATTTTGCTAGATCTTTGTATATGGCCATTTCAGAATCGTCTGACATGTAGCTATCTCTTTGTGCATGCATATTTTGGAATGATCTGCCATGTAGGTAGCTATTCACTATATGGACACTTTGGACACATCTGCCATGTAGCTAGTACTCTGTATATGGATATGTTGCACTACTCTGCTATGTAGTTAGCTCTCTGTATATAGACAAGTTGGACTCATCTGCCTTGTAGCTAGAACTCTGTATATGCAAATGTTGTACTACCCTGCCATGTAGCTAGCTCTCTGTATAAGGACATTATGGACTCGTGTGCCATGAAGCTAGCTCTCTGTACATAAATATGTTGGACTGTTCTTCCATGTAGGTAGATCTCTGTACATGTACATATTGGACTTGTCAGCCAGGTAGCTAACTCTCAGTATATGGACACATTCGACACATCAGCCATGTAGCTAGAACACTGTATATGGAAATGTTGCACTACCTTGCCAAGTAGCTAGATCTCTGTATATGGAAATGTTTCACTACCCTGCCATGTAACTAACTCGATGTATACGGACACGTTGGACACATTTGCCATGTAGCTTGAACACTGTTTTTGGAAATGTTGTACTACCCTGCCAAGTAGCTAGCTCTCTGTATATGAACATATTGCACTTGTCTGCCATGTAGCTAGCTCTCAGTATATGTACACGATGGACTCATTAGCCAGTTAGGTAGTACCCTTTATATGGACATGTTGCATCTAGCTAGCTCTCTGTATATGGACATTTTGTACTCCTCTGTCATATAGCTAGCTCTCTGTACAGGGATATGATGGACTGATATGCCAACTATGTAACTCTTTGTATATGAACATATTTGTCTTTTCTGCCATGTAGCTAGCTCTCAGTATATGGACATTTTGGACTCATTAGCCAGGTAGATAGTACCCTGTATATGTACATGTTGGACTACTCATCCATGTAGCTCGCTCTCAGTATATGAACAGTTTAGACTCATCTGCCATGTATCTTGAACTCTGTAAATGGAAATGATGCTCTACTCTGCTATGTAGGTAGCTCTTTGTATGTGGACATTTTGGAATCGTCTGACATGTAGCTACCTCTCTGTGCATGGAAATTTTGAAATGATATGCCATGTAGGTAGCTCTCAGTATATGGACACATTGGACATATCTGCCATGTAACTAGAACTCTGAATATGGAAATATTTCACTACTCTGCCATGTAGTTAGCTCTCTGTATATAGACAAGTTGGAATCATCTGCCTTGTAACTAGAACTCTGTATATGTAAATGTTGCACTACCCTGCTATGCAATTATCTCTATGTTAATGGACATTTTGGACTCGTCTGCCATGTAGCTAGCTTTCAGAATATGACATGTTGGAATCATCTGCCTTGTAGCTAGCCCTCTGTGTATAGACATGTTGGAATACTCTGCCATGTAGTTAGCTCTCAGAATATGTACAAGTTGGACTAATTGACATTGTAGTTAGAAATCTATATATGGAAATGTTTCACTACTCTGCCATATAACTTGCTCTCTGTATATAGACAAGTTGGACTCATCTTCCTTGTAGCTAGAACTCTGTATATGGAAATGTTGCACTACCCTGCCATGTTGATATCTGTTTATATATGGACATTTTGGGATCATCAGCCATGTAGTCAAATCTCTGTACATGGATATGTTGGAATGATATGCTAACTATTTACTTCTCTGTATATGAAGATATTGGATTTGTCTGTCATGTAGCTAGCTCTCATTATATGGACATTTACAGTCATTA
>NW_006408916.1:532262-538768 GCF_000296735.1 Chrysochloris asiatica
AATGTTGTCCATAGCTTGTCATGATTCACACAATCGAAAGCCTTTGCATAGTCAATAAAGCACAGGTAAACCTCCTTCTGATATTCTCTGCTTTCAGCCAAGATCCATTGGACATCAGCAATGATATCTCTCGTTACACGGCCTCTTCTGAATCCAGCTTGAACCTCTGGAAATTCTCTGTCAATGTATGATTGTAGACATTTCTGTAGCAAGTACCCTGTATCTGTAGCTAGTACCATGTATCTAACTCTCAGTATATGGGCAAGTTGGACTCATTGGCCTTGTAGCTAGAATTCTGTATATGGAAATGTTCCACTACTCTGCCATGTATCTAGCTCTCTGTACATAGACAAGTTGGAGTCATCTGATTTGTAGCTAGAACTCTGTATATGGAAATGTTGCACTTCCCTGCCATGTAGTTAGTTCTCTGTATATAGATAAGTTGGACTGGTTTGCCTTGTAGCTAGAACTCTGTATATTCTAATGTTGCACTACTCTGCCATGTAGTTAGATCTCTGTAAATAGACAAGTTGGACTTATCTTCCTTGAAGTTAGAACTCTGTATATGGAAATGTTGCACTGCCCTGCCATGTAGATAGCTCTCTGTATATAGACATGTTGGAGTCATCTGACTTGCAGCTAGAACTCTGTATATGGAAATGTTGAACTTCTCTGCCATGTAGCTAGTTCTCTGTATATAGAAGAGTTGAACTGATTTGCCTTGTAGCTAGAACTCTGTATATTCAAATGTTGCACTACTCTGCCATGTAGTTAGCGCTCTGTAAATAGACAAGTTGGACTTATCTTCCTTGTAGTTAGAACTCTGTATATGGAAATGTTGCACTGCCCTGCCATGTTGATAGCTCTCTGTACATAGACAAGTTGGAGTCATCTGACTTGTAGCTAGAACTCTTTATATGGAAATGTTGCACTTCCCTGCCATGTAGCTAGTTCTCTGTACATAGACAAGTTGGACTGATCTGACTTGTAGCTAGAACTCTGTATAATTAAATGTTGCACTACCCTGCCATGTACTTAGCTCTCTGAAAATAGACAAGTTGGACTTATCTTCCTTTTAGTTAGAACTCTGTATATGGAAATGTTGCACTGCCCTGCCATGTAGATAGCTCTCTGTATAGAGACAAGTTGGAATCAATTGCTTTGTAGCTAGAACTCTTTATATGGAAATGTTGAAATTCCCTGCCATGTAGCTAGTTCTCTATATATGGATATTTTGGAATTCTCTGCCATGTAGCTAGCTCTCAGTTTATGGACAAGTTGGACTCATCTGACAGTAGCTAGTACCGTGTATATGGATATATTGGACTGATTTGCAATGTATGTAGCTCTCACTATATAGACATGTTGAACACATCTGCCATGTATCTAGAATTCTGTATATGGAAAATTTGCACTACCCTGATATCTAGCTAGCTCTCTATATATGGACATTTTGTACTACTCTGTGATGTAACTAGCTTACTGTACATGGAAATGTTGGGATGATCTGCCAAGTAGGTAGCTCTCTGTATATGAACATATTGGATTTGTCTGCCATGTACCTAGCTCTCATTATATGGACATGTTGGTTTCATTAGCCAGGTAGCTTGTACCCTGTATATGGACATGTTGGACTATTCTGCCATGTAGCTAGCTCTCAGTATATGGACACATTGGACAGATTTTCCATGAAGCTAGAACTCAGTACATAGAAATGTTGCACTACCCTGCCATGTAGCTAGCTCTCTGTATATGAACATATTGGATTTGTCTGCCATGTAGTGAACTCTCAGTATAAGTACACATTGGAAACAACTTCCATGTAGCTAGTACCATGTATATGGACATGTTGAACTCTGCCATGTAGCTAGCTATCTGTATATGGTCATTTTGGACTGGTCTGACATGTAGCTAGGTCTCTGTGCATGGATATTTAGGACTGATCTGCCATGTAGGTACCTCTCAGTATATGGACCCGTTGGACACATCTGACATGTAGCTAGAACTCTGTATGTGGAAATGTTGCACATGTAGTCCAACATATCCATGTACAGACAGTTAGATACAGGATAGATGAATTCAAAATGTCCCTATACAGAGAGAAAGCTACATGGCAGGGCAGTGCAACATTTCCATATACAGAGTTCTAACTACAAGGCAGATGGGTGCAACTGGTATATATACAGAGAGCCAGCTACATGACAGAGTAGTGCAACATTTCTATATACAGAGTTCTAGCTACATGACAGTTGTGTCCAATGCATCCATACACTGAGAGATAGATACATGGCAGAGTAGTCCAACATGTCCATATACAGAGTAATAGCTACATGGCAGATTAGTCCAACATGTCCATATACTGAGAGATAGCTATATGGCAGAGGAGTCCAATATGTTCATATACAGAAAGCTAGCTATATGGCAGTTTAGTGCAACATTTTCATTTACAGAGTTCAAGCTACAAGGCAGATGAGTCCTACTTATCTTTATACTGAGAGCTAGCTACATAGCAGACAAGTCCAATATGTTCGTATAGAGAGAGCTAACTACTTTGTAGGTCAGTCCAACATAGCCATATACAGAGCACTAGCTACATGGCAGGATAGTGCAACATTTCCATATACAGAGTTCTAGATACAAGGCCAATGTGTACAATTTGTCTATATACTGAGATCTAGTTACATAGCAGACAAGCTCAATATTTTCATATACAGAGAGCTACCTACTTGATAGATCAGTCCAACATATACACGAACAGAGAGCTAGCTACATGGCAGATGGGTCCAAAATATCCTTATATAGAGAGCTAGCTACATGGCAGGGAAGTGCAACATTTCCATATAAAGACTTCTAGCTACAAGGCAGATGAGACCAACTTGTCTATATACAGAAAGCTAGCTAGATGGAAGATTAGTGCAGCATTTCCATATATAGAGTTCTAGCTACATGGCAGATGTGTCCAACGCGTCCATATACTTAGAGCTAGCTTCATTGCAGAGTAGTCCAATATGCCCATATTAAGAGAGCTAGCTACAAGGCAGGGTGTTACAACATTTCCATATACAGAGTATTAGCTACAACATGAGTCCATCTTGTCTATATACAGAGAGCTAGCTACTTCGAAGTGTAGTGCAACATTTCCATATACAGAGTTCTAGCTATATGGCCAATGTGTCCAACGTGCCCATACACTTAGAGCTAGCTTCATGGCAGTGTACTCCAACATGTCCATATACAGGGTACTAGCTACATGTCTGATTAATCCAGCATGTCCATATATTGAGAGCTAGCTACATGGCAGTCAAGTCCAATGTGTTCATATACAGAGAGCAAGGCACATGGCAGTATAGTGCAAAATTTCCATATAGAGAGTTGTAGCTACTAAACAAATGAGTCCAAATTGTCTATATACTGAGAGAAAACTAAATGGCAGAAAAAATAATTCATATACAGAGAGCTACTTATTTCGTAGATCAGTCCAACATAACCATGTACAGAGAACTAGCTATACGGCAGTGTAGTGCAAAATTTCCCTCTAAAGAGTTCTAGCTAAAAGGTAGATTAGTCCAACTTCTCTATATACTGAGAGCTAGCTACATAACAGAAAAGTCCAATATATTCATATACAGGAAGCTACCTACTTGGTAGATCACTCCAACATATCCATGTACAGAGAGCTACCTAAATAGCAGACGAGTCCAAATGTCCATATAAAAAGAGCTAGATATATGGCAGGGTAGTGCAACATTTCCATATATAGAATTCTAGCTACAAGGCAGATGAGTCCAACATGTCTACAAACAGAGAGCTAGCTACATGGCATAGTAGTGCAACATTTCTATATACAGAGTTCTAGCTACATGGCAGATGTGCCCATCATATCCATACACTGAGAGCTAGCTACATGGCAGAGTAGTCCCACATGTCCATTTAAAGGGTACTAGCTACCTGGCAGATGAGTCCAACATGTCCATATACTGGGAGCTAACTACATGGCAGTGTAGTGCAACATGTCCATTTACAGAGTTCTACCTACATGGCAGATGTGTCCAACTTATCCATATACTCAGATATAGCTACATTGCAGATCAGTCCAAAATATCCATGCTCTGAGAGCTACCTAAATGTCAGATATGTCCAAAATGTCCACATACAGAGAGTTAGCTACATGGCAGATTAGTAGTGCATCATTTCCATATTTAGATTTCAAGCTACAATGCAGATGAGACCAAAGTGTTCATATACTGAGAACTAGCTATATGGCAGAGTTATCAAACATGTTCATATACAGAGATCTAGCTGCATGGCAGATGTGTCCAACGTGTCCATATACTGAAAGTTAACTACATGGCAAATGAATCCAACATGTGTATATAAAGAGGACTACCTCCCTGGTTAATGAGTCCAACATGTCCATATACTGAGAGCTAGCATCATGGCAGAGAAGTCCAATATGTTCATATTCAGGGAGCTACCTACTTGGCAGATCAGTCCAACATATTCATGTACAGAGAGCTAACTACATGGCAGATGATTCCAAAATGTCCATACACAGGGAGGTAGATACATGGTAGGGTAGTGCAATATTTCCATATACAAAGTTATAGCTACAAGGCAGATGAATCCAAAGTATCTATATAACGAGACCTAGCTACATGACATAGTAGTGCAACATTTCCATAAAGAGTTCTAGCTACATGGAAGATGTGACCACGTGTCCATATCCTTAGAGAGAGCTACATGACAGAGAAGTCCAATATATTCATAAAAAGAGAGTTAGCTACATGACAGAGTAGTCCAACATGACCATATACAGAGTTCTAGCTACATGGCAGATGTGTCCTACGTGTCCATATACTGAGAGGTAACTACAGCCAGACAAGTCCGGTATGTTCATATACAGAGAGCTATCTTCTTGGCAGGGTAGTGCATCATTTTGATAAACAGAGTTCTAGCTGCAAGGCAGATGAGTCCAAATTGTCTATATACAGAAAGGTAGCTATATGGCAGAGTAGTGCAACATTTCCATATACAGAGTTCTAGCTTCATGACAGATGTGTCCAATGTGTCCATACACTGAAAGCTAGCTACATGGCAGAGTAGTCCAACATGTCCATATACAGGGTACTTGTTACATGGCAGATGTGACCATAGTGTCTATATACTGAGAGCTAGCTACATGACAGACAAGTCCAATATGTTCATAAACAGAGAGCTACCTTCTTGGCAGATTATTCCAACATATCCATGTATATAGAGGTAGCTACATGTTAGATGAGGCCAAAATGTCCATATAAAGATAGGTAGCTACATGGCCATGTATTGTACATGCTCATCTGACTTGTATGAGCATGTTACATGGCAGCATTTCCATATATAGAGTCTAACTACATGGCAGAGGATTCCAAAGTGTCCATATTTTGAGACCTAGCTACATGGCAGACCAGTCCAATATGTTCACATACAGAGAGCTACTTACTTGACAGATCAGTCCAAATATCCATGTACAGCAAGTCAGCTACATGGCAGTTGTGTCCAAAATGTCCATATATAGAGAGCTGGCTACATGACAGGGTAGTGCCATATTTCCATATACAGAGTTCTAGCTACAAGGCAGATGAGTCCAACTTGTTTATATACAGAGAGCTAGCTACATGACAGAGTAGTTCAACATTTCCATATAAAGAGTTCTAGCTACATGTCAGATGTGACCAACATTTCTATATACAGAGTGCTAGCTACATTGCAGAAGTTTTCAACGTGCCCAATACTGAGAGCTAGCTAAATAGCAGACAAGTCCAATATGTTCATAAACAGAGAGCTACCTACTTGGCAGATCACTCCAACATATCCATGTACAGAGAGATAGTTACAAGACAGATGAGTTCAAAATGTCCATATACAGAGGGCTAGCTACATGGCAGGGTAGTGCAACATTTCCATATACAGAGTTCAAGTTACAAGTCAGATAAGTCCAATTTATCTATGTACAGAGAGCTAACTGCTAGGCATAGTAGTGCAACATTTCCACATACATAGTACTAGCTACATGGCAGATGCATCAAACGTGTCCATATACTGAGACCTAGCTACATGGCAAAGTAGTCCAACATGTCCATATACAGTTTACTAGCTACATGGCAGATGTGTCCAACGTGTCCATATACTAAGAGCTAGCTACATGGCATACAAGTCCAATATGTTCATATACAGAGAGCTACCTACTTGGCAGATCAATGAAACATATTCATGTACATAGAGATAGTTATATGGCAGACGAGTCCAAATTGTCCATATAAAGAGAGCTAGCTACATGGCAGTGTTTTGCAGCATTTCCATATACAGAGTCTATCTATATGGCAGATGATTCCAAAGTTTCCATATACTGACAGCTAGCATTCTTCTTGGATCAACTATCAACACTCGCGGAAGCAGCAGTCAAGAGAATAGACGACGTATTGCACTGGGAAAATCTGCTGCACAGGTACTTTTTAAAGTATTGAAGA
>NW_006408916.1:540632-547591 GCF_000296735.1 Chrysochloris asiatica
GAGTTCTAGCTACAAGTCAGATGAGGCCAACTTGTCTATATATACAGAGAGATAGCTACATGGCACACAAGTCCAATATGTTCATATACAGAGAACTACCTACTTGACAGATCAGTCCAAAATATCCATGTACTGAGAGCTACCTACATGGCAGATGATTCCAACGTGTCCATATACTGAGAGCTAGCTACCTGGCAGAGTAGTCGAACATGTCCATATACAGGGTACTAGCTACATGGCAGATTAGTCCAACATGTGCATATACTGAGAGATTGCTACATGAGAGAGAAGTCCAATATGTTCATATATAGAGAACTCGATACATAGCACAGTAGTGCAACATTTCCATATACAGAGTTCTAGCTACAAGGCAGATGGGTCCAACTTGTCAATATACTGAGAGCTAGCTACATGGCAGATACATCCAATATGTTCATATACAGAGAGCTACCTACTTGGCAGATCAATGCAACATATCCATGTACAGAGCTAGATAAATGGCAGACGAGTCCAAAAAATCCATATACAGAGAGCTAGCTACGTGGCAGATGTGTCCAATATGTCTATGTACAAGGGACTTGCTTCATGGAAGATTAGTCCAATATGTTCATATACAGAGAGCTACCTACTTGGTCAATCAGTCCAAACTATCCATGTACAGAGAGCTAGCTACATGGCAGGGTAGTGCAACATTTCCATATACAAAGTTCTAGATACATGCTAGATGTGTCCAAAATATCCATATACAGAGAGCTAGCTACATGGCAGTGTAGTGTATCATTTCCTTATACAGAGTTCAAACTACATGGAAGATCAGTCCAAATTGTGCATATTCTGACAGCTAGCTACATGACAGAGTAGTCCAACATGTCCATATACAGAGTTCTAGCTACATGGCAGATGTGTCCAAAGTGTCCATATACTGAGAGCTAGCTAAATGGCAGACAAGTCTAATATGTTCATATACAGAGAGGTAGCTACATCGCAGGGTAGTGCAACATTTATATATACAGAGTTCCAGCTACATGGTATGTGTTCAACGTGTCCATATACAGAGAGCTAGCTACATGGCAGGGGAGTGTAACATTATCATATACAGATTTCTAGCTACAAGGCAGATGAGTCCAACTTGTCTATATACAGAGACCTAGTTACATGACATGGTAGTGCAACATTTCCATATTCAGAGTTCTATCTACAAGGCAGATGAGTCCAACTTGTCCATATACTGAGAGCTAGCTACATGTAAGACGAGTCCAAAATGCCCATATAGAGTGCTAGCTAAATGGCAGCGTAGTGCATCATTTTCATATACAGAATTCAATCTACATAGAAGATGAGTCGAAATTGTCCTTATTCTGAGAGCTAGATTCATGTCAAAGCAGTCCAAACATATCCATATACAAGTTACTAGCTACAAGGCAGATGAGTCAAACTTGTCTACATACAGAGAGCTAGCTACATGGTAGAGTAGTGCATCATTTCCATATACAGTGTTCAAGCTACATGGTAGATGGGTCCAACAAGTCTATATACAGAGAGCTAGCTACATGGCAGAGTAGTACAACATTTCTATATACAGGGTACTAGCTACTGGCAGATGAGACCCACATGTCCACATACTGAGAGATAGCTGCATGGCAGACAAGTCCAATATGTTTATATACAGAGAGCTCACTATATGGCAGGGTAGTGCAACATTTCCATATACAGAGTTCTAGCTTCATTGCAGATGTGTCCAATGTGTCCATATACTGAAAGATAGCTACATGGCAGATGAGTCCAACATGTACATGTACAGGGTACTAGCTACATGACAGATGAGTCCAACATGTCCATATACTAAGAGCTAGCTACACGGCTAACAAGTCCAATATTTTCAAAACCTGAAAGCTACCTATTTGTAGATCTGTCCAACATATCCATATACAGAGAGCTAACCACATGGCATACGAGTCCAAGATGTCCATATACAGACAGCTAGCTACGCGGCAGGGTAATGCAACATTTCCATATACAGAGTTCTAGCTACATGGCAGATGAGTCCAACATGACCATATACTGAGAAGTAGCTACATGGCAGACAAGTCCAATATGTTCAAATTACAGAGAGCTAGCTACATGACAGTGTCGTGCACCATTTCTATATACAGAGTTCTAACTACAAGGCAGATGAGTTCAACTTGTCTATATACTGAGAGCTAGCTACATGACACACAATTCCAACATGTTCATCTACAGAGAGCTACCTACTTTTCAGGTCAGTCCAACATATCCATGTACAGAGAGCTAGCTACATGGCTAGACAAGTCCAAATTATCCACATATAGAAAGCTAGTTACATGGAAGCCTAGTGCAACATTTCCATATAGAGAGTTCTAGCTACATGACAAATGTGTCCAACGTGACCATATACTGAAAGCTACCTACATAGAATATCTGTCCAAATATCCATGCACACAGAACTAGCTACAAGTCACATGAGTCCAAAATGTCCATATACAGATAGCTAGCTACATGGGAGGGTAGTGCAACAGTTCCATATATGCAGTGTTCTAACTACAAGGCAGATGAGTCCAACTTGCCTATATACAGAGAGCTAGCTTCATGGTAGTCGAGTCCAAAATGTCCGTATACAGAGAGCTAGCTACATGGCAGGGTAGTGCAACATTTCTATATATAGAATTCTAGCTACAAGGCAGATGAGTCCAACTTGTCTATATACTGAGAGCTAGCTAAATGTCAGACAAGTCCAATATGTTCATTTACAGAGAGCTACCTACTTGTCAGATCAGTCCAACATATCCATGTATGGAGAGCTAGCTACAAGGCAGATGAATCCAAAATGTCCATTAACAGAGATCTAGCTTAATGGCAGAGTTGTGCAACATTTCCATATACGGTGTTCTAGCTACAATCAGATGAGTCCAACTTGTCTATATACTGAGAGCTAGCTACATGGCAGAATACTTCAACATTTCCACATACAGAGTACTAGCTATATGGCAGATGTGTCTCATGTGTGCAGATTCTGCGAGCTAGCTATGAGGCAGATTAGTCCAACATGTCCATATACAGTGTACTAGCTACATCACAGATGATTACAACATTTCCATATACTGTGAGCCAGCTACAAGTTAGACAAGTCCGATATGTTCATATACAGAGAGCTAGTTACATGGCAGAATAGAGCAACATTTCCATATACAGAGTTCTATCTACATAGTAGACCTGTCCAACTTGTCCATATACTGAGAGCTAGCTACATGGCAGATCAGTCCAAAATATCCATGCACAGAGAGCTAGTCACATGTCAGACAATTTCAAAATGACTATATACAGAGAGCTAGCTACATGGCAGAGTAGTGCAACATTTCCATATCTAGATTTCAAGCTACATAGGAGATGAGTCCAAAGTGTTCATATAACGAGAGTTAGCTACATGGCAGAGTAGTCCAACAGGTCCATATACAGAGTTCTAGCTACATGGCCGATGAGTCCCACGTTTCCGTATACTGCGAGCCAGCTACATGACAGAAAATTCCAACATGTTCATAGACAGAGAGCTACCTACTTGGCTGTTCAGTCCAAAATATCCATGTACAGAGAGCTAGCTACATGACAGACTAATCCAAAATGTCCATATACAGAGAGCTAGCTACATGACAGTGCAGTGCAACATTTCCATACACAGAGTGGCAGCTACATGGCACATGTTTCCAACGTGTCAATATACTGAGAGCAAGTTTCATGTCAGACAAGTCCAATATGTTCATATACAGAGAGCTATCAACTTGGCAGATCAGTCTAACATATCCATGTACAGAGAGCTAGCTACACGGCAGATGAGTCCAAAATGTCCATATACAGAAAGCTAGCTACATGGAAGGGTAGTGCAACATTTCCATATACAGAGTTCTAGATACAAAGCAGATGAGTCCAACTTGTCTATATACACAGAGCTAGCTTCATGGCAGAGTAGTGAAACATTTCCATATACAGAGTTCTAGCTACATGGAAGATGTGTCCAACATGTCCATATGCTGAGAGCTAGCTACAAGGCAGAGTCCTGCAACATTCCCATACACAGAGTTCTAGCTATAAGCAGATGAGTCCAACTAGTCTATATACAGAGAGCTAGCTACATGGCAGAATAGTGCAACATTTCCATATACATAGTTCTATCTACATGATATATGTGTCCAACATGTCCGTATACTGAGAGCTAGTTACATGGCAGAGTAGTCCAACATGTCCATATACTGAGAGCTAGTTACATGTCAGACAAGTCCAATATGATCATATACAAAGAGCTACCTACTTGGCAGATAAGTCCAACATATCCATGTACATAGAGCTAGTTACATGGCAGACAAGTCTAAAATGTCCATCTACAGAGATGTAGCTACATGGCAGGATAGTGCAACATTTCCATATACAGAATTCTAGCTATATGAAAGATGTGTCCGACTTGTCCATATAATGAGATATAGCTGCATGGCAGATCAGTGCAAAATATTCAAGCACATAGAGATCCTGGCATGTCAGACGAGTCCAAAATGTCCATATACAGAGACCAAGTATATGGCAGAGTAGTGCATCTTTTCCATATACAGAGTTCAAGCTACATGGCAGGTGAGTCCAAATGTTCATATACTGAGAGCTTGCTACATGGCATAGTAGTCCAACATGTCCATATAAAGAGTTCTAGCTGTATGGCAAATGTGTTCAACATGTCCATATACTGAGAGCTAGCTACATGACAGAGTAGTCGAATATGTCCATATACAGGGTACTTAATACATGGAACATAAGGCCAACATGTCCATATACTGAGAGTTAACTATATGGCAAATGAATCCAACATGTGTATATATAAAGTAATAGCTCCCTGGATAATTAGTCCAACATGTCCATATACTAAGAGCTAGCTACATGGCAGACAAGTCCAATATATTCATATACAGAGAGCTAGCTACATGGCAGTGTAGTGTAACATTTCCATATATAGAGTTCTAGTTACATGGCAAATGAGTCCAACGTGTCCATATACTGAGAGCTAGCTACATGGCAGAAAATTCCAAAATGTTCACATTCAAAGAGCTACCTACTTGGCAGATCAGTCCATTATATCCATATACAGAGAGCTAGTTACATGGTAGATGAGTTCAAAATGTCCATTTACAGAGAGCTAGCTACATGGCAGAGTAGTCCAACATGTCCATATACAGTGTACTAGCTACATGGCAGATGAGTCCAACTTGTCTATATACAGAGAGCTACCTACATGGCAGGGTAGATCAACATTTCCATATACACAGTTCTAGCTACATGTAAGATGTGTCCAATGTGTCCATATATTGAGAGCTAGCTAAATGTCAGGGTGCTGCAACATTTCCATATACAGAGTTTTAGCTACAAGGCAGATGAGTCCAACTAGTCTATATACAGAGAGCTATCTTCATGGCAGATTAGTGCAACATTTCCATATACAGAGTTCTACCTACATGGTAGATGTGTCCAACGTGTCCATATACTGAGAGCTAGCCCCATGGCAGACAAGTCTAATATTTTCATATACAGATAGCTAACTACATGGCAGATCAATCCAACATATCCATGTAAATAGAGCTAGTTACATGGCTGACAAGTCCAAAATGTCCATATACAGAGAACTAACTACATGGCAGGGTCGAGCAACATTTCCATATAGAGTTCTAGCTACAAGGCAGATGATTCCAACTTGCCTGTATACAGATAGCTAGCTACATGGCAGAGTAGTGCATTGTTTCCATATACAGAGTTCTAGCTACATGGTAGATGTGTTCAACCTGTCCATACACTGAGAGCTAGCTACATGGCAGAGCAGTCCAACATGTCCATATACAGAGTACTAGCTATGTGGCAGATGAGTCCAACATGTCCATATACTGAGAGCTAGCTAAATGGCAGACCTGTCCAATATGTTCATATACAAAGAGCTACCTACTTGGCAAATCAGTGCAAAATATCGATGCTCGGAGAGATTGTGACATGTCAGACGAGTCCAAAATGTCTCTATGCAGAGAGCTAGCTACATGGCAGTTTAGTACAATAATTCCATATACAGAGTTCTAGCAACAAGGCAGATGAATCCAACTAGTCTATATAAAGAGCACTAACTATATGGAAGAACAGTGCAACATTTCCATATATAGAGTTCTAGCTACATGGCAGATGATTCCTAAGTGTTCATATACTGAGAGCTTGCTACATAGCAGAGTAGTCCAATATGTCCATATACAGAGTTCTAGCTACATGACAAATGTGTCCAGCCTGTCCATATACTGAGAGCTAGCTACATGGCAGAAAAGAAGAAAATGTTCATATAGAGGGAGTTACCTACTTGGCAGATCAGTGCAACATATCCATGTACAGAGAGCTAGCTGCATGGCAGAAGACACACAAATGTCCTTATTAGAGAACTACCTAAATTGCAGGGTAGTGCAATATTTCCACATACAGAGTTCTAGCCAAAAGGGAGATGAGTCCAACTTGTCTATATAAATAGAACTAACTATATGGAAGGGCACTGCAATATTTCCATATATAGAGTCCTAGGTACATGGCAGATGTGTCCAATGTGTCCATGTACTGAGAGATAGCTACATGTCAGATGAGTCCAAAATGTCCATGCAAAGAGAGCTAGCTACATGGCAGAGTAAGGCATCATTTCCATATACAGAGTTCCAGCTACATGGCAGATGTGTCCAACGTGTCCATATACTAAGAGCTAGATACATGGCAGACAAGTACAATAGGTCCATATACAGAGAGCTACGTACTGGAGCTCTGGTAGCGTAGTGGTTACGAATCGGGCTGCGAACCTTAAGGTCAGCGGTTCGAAACTACCAGCCGCTCCGCGGGAGAAAGATGATGCTTTCTACTCCGGTAAAGATTTACACCCTCGGAAACCCTGT
>NW_006408916.1:547821-552407 GCF_000296735.1 Chrysochloris asiatica
GCAGGGTAGTGCCACATTTCCATATACAGGGTTCTAGATATATGGCTAATGTGTCCAACGTGTCCATATATGGAGAGCTATCTACATGGAAGAGTAGTCCAACATGTCCATATACAGGGTACTTGCTACATGGCAGATAAGCCCAACATGTCAATATACTGAGAGTTAACTACATGGCATATGAGTCCTACATGTGTATATATAGAGGACTAGGTCCCTGGCTAATGAGTCCAATATGTCCATTTACTGAGAGCTAGCTACAAGGCAGACAAGTCCAATATGTTCATATACAGGGAGTTACCTACTTGGCAGATCAGTGCAACATATCCATGTACAGAGAGCTAGCTACATGGCAGGGTAGTGCAACATTTCCATATACAGAATTCTATCTACATGGCAAATGTGTCTAAAGTGTCAATATACTTAGAGCTAGCTACATGTCAGACAATCCCAAAACCTTCATATACAGAGAGCTATCTACTTGGCAGATCAGTCCAACATATCCATGTACTGAAAGCTCGCTACATGGCAGACGAGTCCAAAATGTCCATATACAGAGAGCTACCTTCACGGGAGGGTAATGCAACATTTCCATATACAGAGTTCTAGCTACATGGCAGATGTGTCCAACGTGTCTATATACTTAAGGCCAAGCTATATGGCAGAGTAGCCCACCATTTCCATATACAGGGTACTAGCTACATGGCAGATGAATCCAAAATGTCCTTATACAGACATCTAACTACATGGCAGTGTTGTGCAATATTTCCATATACAGAGTTCTAGCTACAAGGCAGATGAGTCCAACATGTCCATATACTGAGAGCTAGCTACATGGCATACAAGTCCAATATGTACATATACAGAGAGATACCTACTAGGCAAATCAGTCCAAGATATCCATATACAGAGAGTTAGTTACATGGCAGACGAGTCCAAAATATCCATATACAGGGTAGTAGCTACATGGCAGGTGAGTCCAATATGTTCATATACAGAGAGCTACCTACTTGGCAGATCAGTCCAACATATCCATGTATAGACAGCTAGCAACATGGCAGACGAGTTCAAAATGTCCATATACAAAGATATAGCTATACAGAATTCTAGCTACATGGCAGATGTGTCCAATGTGTCCATATACTGAAAGCTACCTACATGGCAGACAAGGCTAAATTGTTCATAAACAGATAACTACCTACTTGACAAATCTGTCCAACATATCCATGTCCAGGAGCTAGCGACATGGCAGACGAGTCCAAAATGCCCCTATACAGAATGTTACCTACATGGCAGGGAAGTTCAACATTTCAATATAGAGTTCTAGCTACATGGCAGATGTGTCCAATGTGTCCATATCCTTCGATCTAGCTTCATGACAGAAAAGTCCCATAAGTTCATATACAAAGAGCAAGCTACATGGCAGAGTAGTCCAACATGTCCATATAGAAGGCACTAGCTACATGGAGGATGAGTCCAAATGTCCATATTCCGAGAGCTAGCTACAGTCAGACAAGTCCAGTATGTTCATATACAGAGAGCTATCTTGTTGGCAGATAGGTCCAATATATTCATGTACAGAGAGCTAGTTAAGTGGCAGACAAGTCCAAAATGTCCATATACAGAGAGCTAGCTACAAGGCACTGTATTGCAACATTTCCATATACAGAGTTCTAGCTACAAGGCAGATGAGTCCAACTTGTCTATATACAGAGAGGTAGCTATATGGCAGAGTAGTGCAACATTTCCATATACAGAGTTCTAGCTACATGACAGATGTATCCAAAGTGTCCATACATTGAAGGCTAGTTACATGGCAGAGTAGTCCAACATGTCCATATACAAGGTACTAGATATGTGGCAGATGTGTCCAATCTGTCCCTATACTGAGAGCTAGCTACATGGCAGACAATTCCAGTATGTTTATATATAGAGAGCTACCTACTTGGCAGATCAGTCCAAAATATCCATGTACATAGAGCCAGCAACAAGTTAGACGAGTCCAAAATGTCCATATAAAGAGAGCTAGGTACATGGCAGTGTAGTGCAACATTTCATTATACAGAGTCTAGCTACATGGCAGATGATTCCAGGGTTTCAATATACTGAGAGCTCGCTACATGGCAGACAAGCCCAATATGTTCATATACAGAGAGCTACCTACTTGGCAGATCAGTTCAAATATCCATGTACAGCAAGCTATACATACATGGCAGACGTGTCCAAAATGTCCATATACAGAGAGCTAGCTACATGGCAGGGTAGTGCCATATTTCCATATACAGAGTTCTAGCTACAAGCAGATGAGTCGAACTTGTCTATATACAGACAGCTAACTACATGTAAGGATAGTGCAACATTTCCATATACAGAGTGCTAGCTACATTGCCCATGTTTTCAACTTGTCCATATACTGAGAGCTAGCTAAATGGCAGACCAGGCCAATATGTTCATATACAGAGAGCTTCCTACTTGGCAGATCACTACAACCTATCCATGTACAGAGAGATAGCTACATGACAGATGAGTTCAAAATGTCCATATACAGATGACTAGCTACATGGCAGGGTAGTGCATAATTTCCATATACAGAGTTCAAGCTACATGTCAGATGAGTCCAATTTATCTATGTACAGAGAGCTAGCTGCAAGGCAGCGTAGTGCATCATTTCCATATACAGAGATCTAGCTACATGGCAGATGTATCCAACGTATCATTATACTGAGAGCTAGTACATGCAGAAAAGTACAATATGTTCATATACAGAGAGCTGCTTACTTGGAATATCAGTCAAACATATCCATGTACAGAGAGCTATCTACATGGCAGACAAGGACAAAATGTCCATATTCAGAGAGCTAGCAACATGGCAGGGAAGAGCAACATTTCCATATACAAAGTTCAAGCTGCAAGGCAAATGAGTCCAACTTGTCTATATACAGAGAGCTAGCTGCATGGCAGAGTAGTACATTTCCATATACAGAGAGCTAGCTACATGGCAGAGTAGTACAACATTTCCATATACAGAGTTCTAGCTACATGTCAGATGTGTCCAATGTGTCCATATACTGAGAGCTAGCTACATGGCAGAGTAGTCCAAGCTGTCCATATACAAGGCTCTAGCTACATTCCAGATATGTCCAACAGGTCCATATACTGAGAGCTAGCTACATAGCAAACAAGTCTAATATTATCATATACAGAGAGCTACTTACGTGGCAAATGTATCCAAGGGTTCCATATACTGAGAGCTAGCTACGTTGCAGGTCAGTCCAAAATATCCATGCTCAGAGACCTAGCTATATGTCAGAGAAATCCAAAATGTTCATATAAAGGGAGCTAGCTACATGGCATAGTAGTGCATCATTTCCATATACAGAGTTAAAGCTACATGACAGATGAGGCCAAAGTGTTCATATACTGAGAGCTAGCTACATGGCAGAGTAGTCCAACATGTTCATATACAGAGTTGTAGCTACATGGCAGATGTGTACAATGTATCCATATACTGAGAGTTAGATACATGGCAGACGAATCCAAAATGTCCATATACAGAGAGCTAGCTACATGGCAGTATAGTGCAACATTTCCATATACAGAGTTCTAGCTGCATGGCAGATGTTTCCAATGTGTCCATATACTGAGGGCTAGGTACATGGCCGAATAGTACAACATATCCATATACAGGGTCCTAGCTACATGGCAGATGAGTCCAACATGTCCACATACTGAAAGCGAGCTACATGGCAGACAATTCCAATATGTTCATATGAGAACTAAGTACTTGGCAAATCAGTCCAACATAATCATGTACAGAGAGCTAGCAACATGGCAGAAAACTCCAAAATGTTTATATACAGAGAGCGACCTACTTGGCAGATGAGTCCAACAAATCCATGTACAGAGAGCTAGCTACATGGCAGAGTATTACAATATTTCCATATACAGAGTTCTAGCTACAATGCAGATGAATCCAACTTGTCTATATACAGAGAGCTAACTAAATGGCAGTGTTGTGCAACATTTCCATATACAGAGTTCTAGCTACATGGCATATGTGTCCAACATGTCCATAAACTGAGAGCTAGCTACTTGGCAGAGAAGTACAATGTGTTCATATACAGAGAGCTACGTACTTGGCAGATCATTCTAACATATCCATGTATTGACAGCTAGCTACAGGGCAGATCAGTCCAAAATATCCATGCAGAGAGAGCTAGCTAAATGTCAGAGAAGTGCAAAATGTCCATATTAAGAGAGATAACTACATTGCAGAATAGTGCATCATTTCCATATACAGAATTCAAGATCCATGGCAAATGAGTCCACAGTGTTCATATACTGAGAGCTAGCTCCATGGCTCAGTAGTCCAACATGTCCATATACAGAGTCTAGCTACATGGCTAATTTGTACAACGTGTCCATATACTGAGAGCTAGCTACATGGCAGCCAAGTCCAATATGTTCATTTTCAGAGAGCTACTTTCTTGGCAGATCAGTGCAATATATCCATGTACAGAGAGCTAGCTACATGGCAGACGAGTCCAAAATGTCCATATACAGAGAGCTAGCTACATGGCAGAGTA
>NW_006408916.1:552507-562571 GCF_000296735.1 Chrysochloris asiatica
AGAGCTAGCTACATGGCAGACGAGTCCAAAATGTCCATATACAGAGAGCTAGCTACATGGCAGAGTAGTGCAACATTTCCATATTCAGAGTTCTACCTACACGGCAGATGTGTCAACGTACTGAGAGCTAGCTACGTGGCAGAAAAATGCAATATGTTCATATATAGAGAGCTACCTACTTGGCAGATCAGTGCAACATATCCATGTATGGAGAGGTAGCTTAATGGCAGAAGAGTCCAAAATATCCATATACAGAGAGCTAGCTACAAGGAAGGGTAATGAAACATTTCCACATACAGAATTCTAGCTACATGGTAGATGTGTCCATCGCGTCCATATTCTGAGAGCTAGCTAAATGGCAGACAAGTCCAATATGTTCATATACAGGGAGATACCTAATTGTCAGATCAGGCCTACGTATCCATGTAGAGAGAGCAAGCTCTATGGCATACAAGTCCAAGATGTCCATTATACATGGCAGGGTAGTGCAATATTTCCATATACAGATTTCTAGTTACAAGGCAGATGAGTCCAATATGTTCATATGCAGAGAGCTACCTACTTGGCAGATCAGTCCAATATATCCATATAATAAGAGCTAGCTATATGGCAGATCAGTCCAAACTATCCATGCACAGAGAGCTAGCTACATGTCAGACAAGTCTAAAATGTCCATATACAGAGAGCTAACTACATGGCAGTGTACTGCAACATTTCCATATCTAGTTACAAGGCTGATGAGTTCAACTTGTCTATATACAGAGAGGTAGCTATATGGTAGATTAGTGCAACATTTCCACATGCACAGAGAGCTAGGTACATGTCAGACAAGTCCAAAGTGTCCATATACAGAGAGCAGGCTACATGGCAGAGTAGTGCATCATTTCCACATACAGTGTTCAAGCTACATGGCAGATGAATCCAAAGTGTTCATATACTGAGAGCTTGCTACATGGCAGAGTAGTCCAACATGTCCATCTATAGAGTTATAGATATATGGCAGATATGTCCAATGTGTCCACATACTGAGAGGTAGCTACATGGAAGACAAGTACAATATGTTCATATACAGAGAGCTAGCTACATGGCAGGTTAGTGCAACATTTCCATATACAAAGTTATAACTAAATGGCTGAAGTGCCCAACATGTCAATATACTGACAGCTAGCTACATGGCAGTGTAGTCGTACTGTTCATTTAGAGGGTACTAGCTACATGGAAGATAAGTCCAACATATCCATATACTGCGAGTTAACTACATGGCAAGTGAGTCCAATATGTGTATTTAGAGAGGACTAGCTCCCTGGCTAATGAGTCCAACATGTCCATGTACTGAGTGCTAGCCACATGTCATACAAGTCCAATATATTCCAATACAGAGAGTTAGCAACATGGCAGTGTAGTGCAACATTTCCATATACAGAGATCTAGCTACATGGCAGATGTGTCTAGCATGTCCTTATAATGAGAGCTAGTATATGGTAGAAAAGTCCAATATGTTCATATACAGAGAGCTACTTAGTTGGAAGATCAGTCCAACATATCCATGTACATAGAGCTATATATGTGGCAGACAAGTCCAAAATGTAAATATACAGATACCTAGCAACATAGCAGACAAGTCCAATATGTTCATATACAGAGAGCTAGCTACATGGCAGGGTAGTGCATCATTTCCATATACAGAGTTGTAACTACAAGGCAGATGAGTCCAACTTGTCTATATACAGAGAGCTAGCAATATGAAAGAGTAGTGCAACATTTCCATATACAGAGTTCTAGTTACATGGCAGATG
Source organism: Chrysochloris asiatica (assembly GCF_000296735.1). Taxonomy (NCBI): domain Eukaryota; kingdom Metazoa; phylum Chordata; class Mammalia; order Afrosoricida; family Chrysochloridae; genus Chrysochloris; species Chrysochloris asiatica. The sequence goes on from NW_006408916.1 coordinate 554,304, forward strand.
TGTCCATCGTGTCCATATACTGAGAGCTAGCTAAATGGTAGACAAGTACAATATGTTCATATACAGAGAACTGCCTACTTGGCAGATCAGTGCAACATTTCCATATACAGAGTTATAACAAAATGGCCAACTTGTGCATATACAGAGAGCTAGCTATATGGCAGAGCAGTCCTACTTGTCCATTTACAGAGTACTAGCTACATGGCAGATGAGTCCAACATGTCCATATACTGAGAGTTATATACATGGCAAATGTGTCCAACATTTATATATAGGGTACTAGCTCCCTGTCTAATGAGCCCAATATGTACATGTACTGAGAGTTAGCTTCATGGCAGACAAGTACAATATGTTCATATACAGAGAGCTACCTACTTAGCAGATCAGTCCAACATATCCATGTACAGAGAGCTAGCTTCATGGCAGACGAGTCCAAATTGTCCATATACAGAGAGCTAGGTACATGGCAGTGTAGTATTCCCATATACAGAGTTCTAGATACATGGCAGATGTTTCCAACATGTCCATATATTGAAAGCTAACTACATGTCAGACGAGTCCAAAAGTGTCCATATACAGAGAGCTAGCTACATGGAAGGGTAGTGCATCATTTCCATATACATAGTTCTAGCTATAAGGCAGACAGGTCCCAAGTGTTCATATACGGAGAGCTAGCTACATCGCAGAGTGGTTCAACATGTCCATATACAGAATTCTAGCTACATGGCAGATGTGTCCAACATGTCCATATACTGAGATCTAGCTACATGGCAGAGTAGGCCAACGTTTCCATATACAGGGTACTAGCTTCATGGCAGACGAGTTCAAAATGTCCATATACAGACAGCTAGCTACATGGCAGTGTAGTGCAATATTTCAATATACAGAGTCCTAGCTACGAGGCAGATGAGTCCAAGATGTCTAGATACAGATAGCTCGCTCAACGGCAAGGTAGTGCATCATTTCCATATGCAGAGTCCTAGATTCAAGGCAGATGAGTGCAACTTTTCTATATACAGAGAGCTAGCTACATGGCAGAGTAGTGCAATATTTCCATATACAGAGTTCTAGATACATGGCAGATGTGTCCAACCTGTCCATATCCTTAGAGCTAGCTAAATGGCAGTCAAGTCCAATATGTTTAAGTACAGAAAGCTAGCTACATGATAGGGTAGTCCAACATTTCCATATACAGAGTCTAGCTACATGGCAGATGATTCCAAGGTGTCCACATCCTGAGAGCTAGCTACATTGCAGACAAGTCCAATATGTTCATATACAGAGAACTACCTACTTGGCAGATCAATCCAAATATCCACGTACAGCAACATGGCAGACGAGTCCAAAATGTCCAATTACAGAAAGCTAGCTACATGGCAGTGTAGTGCCATATTTCCATATACAGAGTTCTAGCTACAAGGCACATGAGTCCAACTTGTCTATATACAGAGAGCTAATTACATGGAAGGGTAGTGCAACATTTCCATCAACAGAGTTCTAGCTACATGGCAGATGTGTCCAACATTTCCATATACAGAGTGCTAGCTACATTGCATATGCTTTCAACATGTCCATATACTGAGAGCTAGCTATATGACAGACAAGTCCAATATGTACATATACAGAGAGATACCTACTTGGCAGATCAGTCCAACATATCCATGTATGGAGAGATAGCTACATGGCAGATGAGTCCAAATTGTCCATATTCAGAGAGCTAGATACTGGCAGGGTAGTGCAATATTTTCATATACAAAGTTCTAGCTACAAGGCATATGAATCCAACTTGTCTAAATACAGATAGCTAACTACATGGAAGGGTAGTGCAACTATTCCATATACAGAGTTCAAGCTACATGGCAGATAAGTCCAACGTGTCCATATCCTTAGAGCTAGATACATAGAAGAAAAGGCCAAAATGTTCATACCCAGAGAACTAGCTTCATGGCAGGGTAGTGCAACATTTCCATATGCAGACTTCTAGCTACATAGCAGATGTGTCCAACGTGTCCATATACTGACAGCTAGCTACTTGACAGAGTAGTACAACATGTCCATATACAGGGAATTAGCTACATGGAAGATGATTCCAACATGTCCATATACTGAGAGTTAATTACATGGCAAATGAGTCCAACATGTGTATATATAGAGGACTACATCCCTGGCTAATGAGTCCAACATGTGCATATACTGAGAGCTAGCCATATGTCATACAAGTCCAACATATTCTAATACAGAGAGACAGCACCATGGCAATGTAGTCTAACATTTCCATATACAGACATCTAGCTACATGGCAGATGTATCCAACGTATCCATATACTGAGAGCTAGTACATGCAGAAAAGTACAATATGTTCATATACAGAGAGCTACTTACTTGGAATATCAGTCAAACATATCCATGTACAGAGAGCTATCTACATGGCAGACAAGTACAAAATATTCATATTCAGCGAGCTAGCAACATGGCAGGGAAGAGCAACATTTCCATATACAAAGTTCAAGCTGCAAGGCAAATGAGTCCAACTTGTCTATATACAGAGAGCTAGCTACATGGCAGAGTAGTACAACATTTCCATATACAGAGTTCTAGCTACATGTCAGATGTGTCCAATGTGTCCATATACTGAGAGCTAGCTACATGGCAGAGTAGTCCAAGCTGTCCAAATACAAGGTTCTAGCTACATTCCAGATGTTTCCAACAGGTCCATATACTGAGAGCTAGCTACATAGCAAACAAGTCTAATATTATCATATACAGAGAGCTACCTACATGGCAAATGTATCCAACGGTTCCATATACTGAGAGCTAGCTACGTTGCAGATCAGTCCAAAATATCCATGCTCAGAGACCTAGCTATATGTCAGAGAATTCCAAAATGTTCATACAAAGGCATAGTAGTGCATCATTTCCATATACAGAGTTAAAGCTAAATGACAGATGAGTCCAAAGTGTTCATATACTGAGAGCTAGCTACATGGCAGAGTAGTCCAACATGTTCATATACAGAGTTGTAGCTACATGGCAGATATGTGCAATGTATCCATATACTGAGAGTTAGATACATGGCAGACAAGGCCAATATGTACATATACAGAGAGCTACCTACTTGGAAGATCAGTCAAACATATTCGTGTACAGAGACCTAGCTACATGGCAGACGAATCCAAAATGTCCATGTACAGACAGCTATCTACATGTCAGGGTAGTGCAACATTTCCACATACAGAGTTCTAGCTACATGGCAGATGCGTCCAACGTGTCCATATAGTGAGATGTAGCTTCATGGCAGATAAATCCAATATGTTTATATACAGATAGATACATACTTGGCAGATCATTCCAACATATCCATGTACAGAGAGCTAGCTACATGACAGACGAGTCCAAAATGTCCATATACAGAGAGCTAGCTACATGTCAGGGTAGTGCAACATTTCCATATACAGAGTACTAGCTACATGGCAGATGTGTCCTACATGTCCATATACAGAGAGCTACCTACATGGCAGATGAAACCAAAATATCCATCTAGAGAGAGATAGCTACATGGCAGTGTCTTGCAACATTGACATATGCAGAGTTCCAGCTACATGGCAGATGTGTCACACTTGTCAATATACTGACAATTACAATATGTTAATATACAGAGAGCTACCTACATGTCATATCAGTCCAACATATCCAAGTTCAGAGAGCTAGCTACATGTTAGAGGAGTCCAAAATGTCCATATAGAGAGAACTAGCTACATGGCAGGGTAGTGCAACATTTCCATATACATAGTTCTAGCTACAAGGCAGATGAGTCCAACATGTCTATATACAGAGAGCTAGCTACATGGTAGAGTAGTGCAACATTTCCATATACAGATTTCTAGTTATATGCCAGAGGTGTCCAATGTGTCCATATACTGAGAGCTAGCTACTTGGCAGATCAGTACAAAATATCAATGCTTAGAGAGCTAGCTGCATGAAAGACAAGGCCAAAATGTCGATACACAGAGAACTAGCTATATAGAAGAGTAGTGTTTCATTCCCATATACAGAGTTTAAGCTACATGACAGATTAGTCCCAAGTGTTCATATATTGAGAGTTAGATACATGACAGACAAGTCCAATATGTTCATGTACAGAGAGCTACCTACTTGCAAGATCAGTATAACATATCCATGTACAGAGAGCTATCTACATGACAAACAAGTCCAAAATGTCCATATAAAAAGAGCTAGCTATATGACAGATTCGTGCAACATTTCCATATACAGGGTTGTAGCTGCAAGGCAGATGAGTCCAACTTGTCTATATACAGAGAGCTAGCTACATGGCAGAATAGTGCAACATTTCCATATACACAGTTCTAGCTACATGACAGATGAGTAAAACGTGTTCACATACTGAGAGCTAGATACATGGCAGACAATTCCAAAATGTTCAAATACAGAGAGCTAGCTACATAGCAAGGTAGTGCTATATTTCCATATACAGAATTCTAGCTACAAGGCAGCTGAGTCCAACTTGTCTATATACAGAAAGCTAACTACATCGCAGAGTAGTCCAACATGTCCATATAGAGAGTTCTAGCTATATGGCAGATGTGCCCAATGTGTCCATATACTGAGAGCTAACTACATGGCAGACAAGGCCATTATGTTCATATACAGAGAGCTACCTACTTGGAATATCATTCCAACATATCCATGTACAGAGAACTAACTACATGGCACAGGAGTCCAAAATTTCCATATACAGAGAGCTAGCTATATGGCAGGGTAGTGCAACATTTCCATATACAGAGTTCTAGCTGCAAGAAAGATGAGTCCAACTGATCTATATACAGAGAGATTTCTACATGGCAGAGTAGTGCAACATTTCCATATACAGAGATCTAGCTAAATGGCAGATGTGTCCAACGTGTCCATATCCTTAGAGCTAGCTACATAGCAGACAAGTCCAATATGTTCATATACAGAGAGCTACCTTTTTGGCACATCAGTACAACATATCCATGTACAGAGAGATAGCTACATGGCAGATGAGTCCAAAATGTCCATATACAGAGAGCTAGCTACATGGCAGTGTAGTGAAATATTTCCATATACAGAGTTCTAGCTACATGGCAGAAGTTCCCAACATTTCCATATTCTGAAAGCTAGCTACATGGCAAATAAGTCCACTATGTTCATATAAAAGAAGCTATCTACTTGGAAGATCAGTCTAACATATCCATATACAGAGAGCTAGCTACATGGCAGTGTAGTGAAATATTTCCATATACAGAGTTCTAGCTACATGGCAGAAGTTCCCAACATTTCCATATTCTGAAAGCTAGCTACATGGCAAATAAGTCCACTATGTTCAAATACAGAGAGCTACCTACTTGGCATATCAGTCCAACATAGCCATGTACAGAGAGCTAGCTAGATGTCAGAGAGTCAATAATGTCGAAATACACAGAGCTAGCTACATTGCAGGGTAGTGCAACATTTCCATATACAGAGTTCTCGCTACAAGGTAGATGAGTCCAACTTGTCTATATACAGAGAGCTAGCTACATGGCATAGTAGTGCAACATTTCTATATACAGGGTTCTAGATACATGGCAAATGTGTCCAACATGTTCATATAATGAGTGCTAGCTACATGGCAGACAAGACGAATATGTTCATATACAGAGAGCTATCTCTGTATATATCTCATATAGGTAGATCAGTCCAACATATCCATGTACAGAGAACTAGCTACATGGTAAACAAGCCAAAAATGTCCAAATACAGAGAGCTAGCTACATGGCAGGGTAGTGCCACATTTCCATATACAGAGTTCTAGCTACATGGCAGGTGTGTCCAACATGACCATATACTTAGAGCTATCAACATGGCAGACAAGCCCAGAATGTTCATATACAAAGAGCTACCTACTTGGCAGATCAGTTCATCATATCCAACAGAGAGGTAGCTTCTTGGCAGACGAATCCAAAATGTCCATATATGGAAAGCTAACTGCATGACATTGTAGTGCAGCATTTCCATATACAGTGGTCCAGTGGCAGATCAGTGCAGTATATCCATGTACAGAGATCTAGCTACATGGCAGAGAGTCCAAAATGTCCATGTACTGAGAGCTAGCTACATGGCAGAATAGTGCATCATTTCCATATACAGACAAGCCCAAAATGTTCATATACAGAGAGATACCTATTTGGCAGACCAGTCCAATATATCCAACAGAGGGAGCTTCATGGCAGATGAGTCCAAAATGTCCATATACAGAGAGCTAACTACATGTCAGAGTAGTGCAACATTTCCATATACAGAGGTCTAGCTAAAAGGCAGATGAGTCGAACTTGTCTAGATACAGAGAGCTAGCTACAAGGCAGAGTAGTGGAACATTTCCATATACCAAGTACTAGCTACATGGCAGATGTGTTCGAAGTGTCCATATACTGATAGCTAGCTACATGGAAGACAAGTCCAATATGTTCATATATAGAGAGCTAGCTACATGGAAGGGTAGAGAAACATTTCCATATACAGAGAGCTAGCTAAATGGCAGAGTAATGCATCATTTCCATATACAGAATGCAAGCTTCAAGGCAGATGAGTTCAACATGTCCATATACAGAGAGCTAGCTACATGGCAGACAAGTTCAATATGTTCATATACAGAGAGCTACCTACTTGGCAAATCAGTATAACATATCCATGTACAGAAGGCTAACTACATGACAAACAAGTCCAAAATGTCTATATAGAGAGAGTTAGCTATATGGCAGGGTCGTGCAACATTTCCATATACAGAATTGTAGCTGCAAGGCAGATGAATCCAACTTGTCTATATACAGAGAGCTAGCTACATGGCAGAGTAGTGCAACATTTCCATATACAGAGTTCTAGCTACAAGGCAGATGTGTCCAATATGTCCATATCCTTAGAGCTAGCTACATGGCAGAGAAGTCCAATATGTTCATATACAGAGAGGTACATACTAGTCATATGAGTCCAACACATCCATGCACAGAGTGCTAGCTCCAGGGTAGACGAGTCCAAAATATTCATATACAGAGAGGTAGCTACATGGGAGGGTAGTGCAAAATTTCTGTATACAGAGTTCTAGCTACATGACAGATGTGTAGAAAGTGTCCATATACTGATAGCTAACTACCAGGCAGACAAGTCCAATATGTTCATATACAGAGACCTAGCTATGTGGCAGGGTAGTGCAATATTTCAATATACATAGTTCTAACTACAAGGCAGATGAGTCCAACTTGTCTATATACAAAGAGCTAACTACATGGAAGGGTAGAGCAACATTTCCACATACAGAATTCTAGCTACATGGCAGATGTGGCCAAGGTGTCTGTATACTGAGAGCGAGCTACATGTCAGTCGAGTCCTAAATGTCCGTGCAAAGTGAGCTAGCTACATGGCAGTATATATATACACATTTCAAGCTACATAGCAGATGAGTCCCAAGTCTCATATACTGAGAGCTAGCTATATAGCAGAGTAGTCCAACATGTCCATATTAAGAGTATTTGCTACCTGGCTATAGAGTCAAACATGTCCATATAATTAGAGTTAGCTTCATGGCAGGGTAGTGCAACATTTCCATATACAGAGTTCTAGCTACATGGCAGATGATTAAATTATGACCATATACATAGAGCTAGCTACATAGCAGATGTGTCCAAAGTTTCCTTATACTGAGAGCTAGCTACATGTCAGATGAATCCAAAATGTCCATGGACAGAGAGCCAGTTAAATGGCAGAGTAGTGCATAATTTCCATATACCGAGTTCAAGCTACATGGCAGATGAGTCCCAATTGTTCATATACTGAGAGCTAGCTGCATCGCAGAGTAGTCCAACATGTCCATATACAGAGTTCCAGCTACATGGCAGATGTGTTCAACATGTCCATATACTGAGTGCTAGCTACATGGCATACAAGTCCAAGATATTCATATACAGAGATTTAACTACATTTCAGGGTTGTGCAACATTTCCATATAAGGAGTACTGGCTACATGAAAGATGTGTCCAACGTGTCCATATACTGAGAGGTAGCTATATGGCAGAGTAGTCCAACATGTCCATATACAGGATATTAGTTACATGGCAGATGATTGCAACATGTCCATATATTGAGGGCTAACCACATGGCAAATGAGTCCAACATGTGTATATATAGAGGACTAGCTCCCTGGTAATGAGTCCAACATGTCCATATACTGAGAGCTAGCTACATGGCAATCAAGTC
>NW_006408916.1:562718-565045 GCF_000296735.1 Chrysochloris asiatica
ATATACAGAGAGCTTGCTACTTGGCAGATCAGTCCAACATAATCATGTACAGAGAGCTAGCTACATGGCAGATAAATCCAATATGTTCATATACAATGAGCTAACTACTTGGCATATCAGTCCAACATATCCATGTTTAGAGAGCTAGCTACATAGCAGACGAGTTAAAAATGTCCATATACAGAGAGCTAGCTACATGGCAGTGTAGTTCAACATTTCCATATATAGAGTTCAAGCTACAATGCAGATGAGTCCAATTTATCTATATACAGAGAGCTAGCTACAAATCAGAGTAGTGCAACATTTCCATGTGCACAGATCTAGCTAGATGGCAGATGTGTCCAACATGTCCGTATACTAAGAGCTAGCTACATGGAAGAGTAGTCCAACATGACCATATGCAGTATACTAGCTACATGGCAGATGAGTCAAAAAAGTCAATATACTGAGAGCTAGCTACATGGCAGACTGATCCAATATGTTCATATACAAAGAGGTATCAACTTGGCAGATCAGTCCGACATGTCCATGTACAGAGAGCTAGCTACATGGCAGACGAGTCCAAAATGTCCATATAGAGAGAGCTAGCTACATGGCAGGGGAGTGCAATACTTCCATATACAGGGTTTAGCTACAAGGCAGATGAGTCCAACTTGTCTGTATAACGAGAGCTAACTACATGGAAGGGTAGTGCAATATTTCCATATACAGAGTTCTAGCGACATGGCAGATGTAACCAACGTGGCTATATCCTTAGAGTGAGCTACATGACAGACAAGTTCAATATGTACATATACAGAGAGCGAGCTAAATGGCATGGTAGCGCAACATTTCCATATACAGAATTCTAGCTACATGGCAGATGAGTCCCAAGTGTTCATATACTGAGAGCTAGCTACATAACAGAGTAGTCAAACGTATCAATATACAGAGTTCGAGCTACATGGCAGATGTGTCCATTGTGTCCATATACTGAGAGCTAGCTTCATGACATAAAAGTTCAATATGTTCATAGACAGAGAGCTACGTAATTGGCAGAGCAGTACAACATATTCATGTACAGAGACCTGGATACACGGCAGATGAGTCCAAAATGTCCATATACAGGGAGCTAGTTCTATCGCAGAGTAGTGCAACTTTTTCATATACAGAGTTCTAGCTACTTGGTACATGTGTCCATCATGTCCATACACTGAGATCTAGATACATGTCAGGTGAGTCCAAAATGTCCATGCCCAGAGAGCTAGCTACATGGCAGAGTAGTGCATCATTTTCATATACAGAGTTCTAGCTACATGGCAGAAGTGTCCAACGTGTCCATATAGTGAGAGCTAGCTACATGGCAGAGAAGTCCAATATGTTCATATATAGAGAGCTACCAACGTGTCAGATCAGTCCAATTTATCCATGTACAGAGAGCTAGCTACATGGCAGATGAGTCCAAAATGTCCATATACAGAGAGCTAGCTACTTGGCAGGGTAGTGCATCATTTCCATATACAAAGTTCTAGCTACCAGGCAGAGGACTCCAACTTGTCTATATACAGACAGCTAGCTACATGACAGATGAGTCCAACATGTACATATACTGAGAGTTAACTACATGGCAAATGAGTCCAACAGGGGTATATAAAGAGGACTAGCTCCCTGGCTAATGAGACCAACATGTCCATGTATTGAGAGCTAGATACATGGCAGTCAAGTCCAATATGTTTATACAAAGAAAGCCAGCTACATGGCAGGGTAGTGCAACATTTCCATATACAAAGTTCTAGCTGCAAGGCAGATGAGTCCAACTTGTCTATATACAGAGACAACCTAGCTAAATGGCAGAGTAGTGCAACATTTCCATATACAGAGTTCTAGCTACATGACATATATGTCCAACGTGTTCATATACTGAGAGCTAGCAACATGGCAGAGTAGTGCATCATTTCCATATACAGAGTTCAAGCTACATGGTAGATGAGGTCAAAGTGTTCACATACTGAAAGCTAGCTACATGGCAGAGTAGTCCAACATGTCCATATACAGAGTTCTAGCTACATGGCAGATGTGTCCAACGTGTCCATATACAGAGAGCTAGCTTCAATGCAGACAAGTTCAATATGTTCATACACAGAGAGCTATCTACTTGTCAGATCAGTCAAATATATCCGTGTACAGCGGGCTTGCTACACGGCAGACGAGTTCAAAATGTCCAATACAGAGAGCTAGCTACATGTCAGTGTAGTGCAACATTTCCATATACAGAGTTCTAGCTACATGGCAGATGAGTCCAAAATGTTCATATACTGAGAACTAGCTACATGGCAGAGTAATTCAAC
>NW_006408916.1:565275-574248 GCF_000296735.1 Chrysochloris asiatica
TATACAGAGTTCAAGCTACATGGCAGATGAGTCCAAAATGTTCATATACTGAGAACTAGCTACATGGCAGAGTAATTCAACATGTTCATATACAGAGTTCTAGCTTCATCTCAGATGTGCCAACATGTCCATATACAGAGAGCTAGCTACACAGCAGACAAGTCCAAAATGTCCAACACAGAGAGGTAGCTACATGGCAGTATAGTTTAAATTTTCCATATACAGAGTTCTAGATACATGGAAGATGTTTCCAATGTGTCCATATACTGAGAGCTAGCTACATGGCAGACATATCCAATATGTTCATATACAGAGAGCTAGCTCCTTGGCAGATCAGTCCAACATATCCATGTACAGAGACCTAGCTACACGGCAAACGAGTCAAAAATGTCCATATACAGAGAGTTAGCTACGGGTCAGGGTAATGCAAGATTTACATATACAGAGTTCTAGCGACATGGCAGATGTGTCCCTTTACTGATATCTAGCTACATGTCAGGTGAGTCCAAAATGTCCGTGCCCAGAGAGCTACCTACATGACAGACAAGTCCAATATGTTCATATATACAGAGCTATCTATGTGGCAGATCAGTCCAACATATCCATGTACAGAGTGATAGCTATATGGCAGATGAGTCCAAAAGTTCCATATATAGAGAGCTGGCTACATGGCAGGATAGTGCAAAATTTCCAAATACAGTGTGCTAACTACATGGCAGATGTATCCAAGGTGTCCATGTACTGAGAGCCAACTACATGACAGATCATTCCAAAATATCCATGCACTGAGAGCTCGCGGCATGTCAGATGAGTGCAAAATGTCCATGTACAGAGAGCTAGCTACATGGCAGGGTAGTGCAACATTTCCGTATAAAGAGTTCAAGCTACATGGCAGATGAGTTTAAGTGTTCATATACTGAGAGCTAGCTATATAGCAGAGTAGTCCAATATGTCCATATACAGAGTCCTAGCTACATGGCAGATATGTCCAACGTGTCCATATACTGAGAGCTAGCTACATGGCAGACAAGTCCAATATGTTCATATACAGGGAGCTAACTAGCTCTCAGTATATAGACATGTTCGACACATCTACCATGTAGCTAGAACTCTGTATATGGAAATGTTGCACTACACTGCCATATAGCTAGCTCTCTGTATATACACAACTTTGACTCATCTGCCTTATCTGTGTATGGAAATGTTGCTTTACCCTGCCATGTAGCTAGCTCTCTGTATATGGACATATTGGACTAGTCTGCCATGTAGCTAGCTCTGTGTACATGGACAGGTTGGAATGATCTGCCATGTAGGTAGCATTCTTTATATGATCATACTGTACTTTTCTGCCATGTAGCTAGCTCTCAGTATATGGACACATTGGAAACATTTGTCATGTAGCTAGAACTCTGTATATGGCAATGTTTCACTACTCTGCCATGTAGCTAGCTTTCAGAATATGTACACGTTGGACACATCTGCCATGTAGCTAGCTCTCTGTATATGGACATTTTGGACTCGTCTGCCATGTAGCTAGCTCTTTGTATATAGACAAGTTGGACTCATCTGCCTTGTGGCTAGAACACTGTATATGGAAATGTTGCACTACCCTGCCATGTAGCTAGCTCTCTTTATAAGGACATTTTGGATTCGTCTGCCATGTACCTAGCTCTCTGTTCATGGATATGTTGGAATGATCTGCCAAGTAGGTAGCTCTCTGTATATGAACATATGGACTTGTCTGTCAAGCAACTAGCTCTCAGTTTTTGGACACGTTGGATACAACAGCCAGGTAGCTAGATTTCTGTATATGGAAATGTTTCACTACTCTGCCATGTAGCTAGCTCTTTGTATATAGACAAGTTTGACTCATCTGCCGTGTAGCTAGAGCTCTGTACATGGAAATGTTTCACTACTCTACCATGTAGCTAACTCTCTCTATACAGACATGTTGGCTCGTCTGCCTTGTAGCTAGAATTCTCTGTATGGAAATAATGCACAACCCAGCCATGTAGCTATCTCTGAATATGGACATTTTGGACTTGTCTGCCATGTAGCTGGCTCTCTGTTCATGGATATCTTGGAATCATCTACCAAGTAGGCAGCTCTCTGTATAAAAACATATTGAAATTGTCTGCTATGTAACTAGCACTCAGTATATGGACACGTGGACACATCTGCCTTGTAGATAGAACTCTGTATATGGAAATGTTGCACTACCATGCCAAGGAGCTTGCTCTCTGTATATAGACAAGTGGGACTCCTCTGCCATGTAGCTAGCTCTATGTACATGGATATATTGGACTGATCTGCCAAGTAGGTAGCTCTGCGTATATGAACATATTGGATTTTTCTGCCATGTAACTAGCTTTCAGTATATGGACACTTTGGACACTTCTGCTTTGTAAGTACAACTCTGTAAATGGAAATGTTGAACTACGCTGCCGTGTAGCTAGCTCTCAATATATGAACACTTTGGATTCATCTGGATGTAGCTTGAATCCTCTATATGTAAATGATGCACTATTCTGACATCTAGTTAGCTCTCTGTATATGGACATTTGGGACTCGTCTGGCATGTAGCTAGCTCTCTGTGCATATTTTGGACTGATCTGCCTTTTAGCTAGCTCTCAGTATATGGACACGTTGGACACATCTGCCATGTACCTAGAACTCTATATATAGAAATGTTGCACTACACTGCTATGTAGCTAGCTCTCTGTATGTAGACAAGTTGGACTCTTCTGCCTTGTAACTAAAACTCTATATATGGAAATGTTGCATGACTCTGCAATGTAGCTAGCTCTCTGTATATAGACAAGTTAGACTCATCTGCCCTGTAACTAGAAATCTCTGTAAACGGAAATGTTACACGACCCTGCCATGTAGCTAGATATCTTTTTATGGACATTTTGGACTCATCTGACATGTAACTAGCTATGTGTACATGAATATGTAGGACTGATCTTCCAAGTACCTAGATCTCTGTATAGGAGCATATTGGACTTTTCTTCCATGTAGCTAGTTCTCAGTATATTGACACTTTTGACACATCTGCCATGTAGCTAGAACTCTCTATATGGAAATGTTGCACTACTCTGCCATTTAGATATCTCTCTGTATATAGACATGTTGGACTCATTGGCCTTGTAGCTAGATCTCTATATGGAAATGATGGACTACACTTCCATGTAGCTAGCTCTCTGTATATGGACATTTTGGATTCGTCTGACATGCAGCTAGCTCTCTGTGCTTGGTTGTTAGACTGAACTGTCATGTAGCTAGCTCTCAGTATATGGACGTGTTGGGCACATATGCCATGTAGCTAGAACTCTGTATATGGAAATGTTGCTCTACCCTGCCATGTAGTTAGCTCACTGTATATAAACAAGTTGAACTAATCTGCCTTGTAGCTACAACTCTGTATATTGAAATGTTGCACTACCCTGCCATGTAGTTACCGCTCTGTATATGGACATTTTGGACTCATCTGTCATGTAGTTATCTCTGTGTACATGGATAGGTTGGACTAATCTCCTATGTAGGTAGCATTCTGTATATGATCATACTGTATTTTTCTGCCATGTAGATAGCTCTCAGTATATGGACACATTGGAAACATTTGCCATGTAGCTAGAAATCTGTATATGGCAATGTTTCACTACTCTGCCATGTAGCTAGCTCTCTGTATACGGACACTTTGGACTCATCTGCCTTGTAGCTAGAATTCTGTATAAGGAAATGATGCACAGCCCTGCCATGTAGGATATTTTGGACTTGTCTGTCATGTAGCTAGCTCTCTGTTCAGGATATGTTGGACTGAACTGCCAAATAGGCAGCTCTCTGTATAAGAACATATTGGACTTGTCTGCCATGTAGCTAGCTCTCAGCATATAAACACTTTGGACTCATCTGGATGTAACATGAATTCTCTGTATGGAAATGATGCACTATTCTGCCATGTAGATAGCTCTCTGTGTATGCACATTTGGTACTGTTCTGACATGTCACTAGCTCTCTGTGCTTGGATATTTTGGACTGATCTGCCATGTAGCTAGCTCTCATTATATGGACATGTTGGACACATCTGCTATGTACCTAGAACTCTGTATATTGAAATGTTGCACTATGCTGCCATGTAGCTAGCTCTCTGTATATAGACAAGGTGGATTCTTCTGCCTTGTAACTAGAACTCTGTATATGAAAATGTTGTACTACCCTTCCATGTAGCTAGCTCCCTGTATTGAGACATGTTAAACTCGTGTGCCATGTAACTAGCTCTCTGTACATAGATATGTTTGACTGATCTGCCAGGTAGGTAGCTCTATGTATATGAACATATTGGATTTGTCTGCTATGTAGCTAGCTCTCAGTATATGGACATGTTGGACTCATCTGCCTAGTAGATAGAACTCTGTACATCGAAATTTTGCACCACCCTGCCATGTAGCTAGCTCTCTGTATATGGACATTTTGGGCCAGACTGCCATGTAGCTGGCGCTCAATACATGGACATGTTGGACTCATCTGCAATGTAACTTGTAATGTTTATATAGACATGTTGCACTACTCTGCCATGTAGCTAGCTCTCAGTATATGAACAATGGACTCATCTGCCATGTGGGTTTAACTCTGTACATGGAAATAAT
This sequence comes from Chrysochloris asiatica, assembly GCF_000296735.1. NCBI lineage: Eukaryota > Metazoa > Chordata > Mammalia > Afrosoricida > Chrysochloridae > Chrysochloris > Chrysochloris asiatica. The sequence continues at coordinate 569,925 of NW_006408916.1, forward strand.
GCACTACTCTAAAATGCAGCTAGCTCCCTGTATATAGACAAGTTGGACTCATCTGCCATGTAGCTAGTACCCTGTATAAGGACATATTGGACTATTCTGCCATGTAGCTAGCTCTCAGGTTTTGGACATGTTGGACACATCTGCCATGTAGCTAGCTCTCTACATAATATTATGGACTGATCTGCCAAGTGGGTAGCTCTCTATATATGAACATATTGGACTTTTCTGCCATGCAGCTAGCTCTCAGTATATGGGCATGTTGGACACATCTGCCATGTAGCTAAATGTGTATGGAAATGATGCACTACTCTGCCATGGAGGTAGCTCTCTCTATAAGGTCATTTTGAACTCGTCTTACATGTTGCTAGCTCTCTGTACATGGATAATTTTGACTGATGTGACACGTAGCTAACTCTCAGTATATGGACACGTTGGATATATCTGCATGCTGCTAGAACTCTGTATATGGAAATGCTGCACTACCCTGCCATGAAGCTAGCTCTCTGTATATGGATCTTTTGGACTCGTCTGTCATGTAGCTAGCTCTCTGTACATGAATATGTTGAACTGACCTGACACGTAGCTAGCTCTCAGTATATGGATACGTTGGATATATCTGCATGCAGCTAGAACTCTGTATATGGAAACGTTGCACTACCCTGCCATGTAGCTAGCTCTCTGTATATGGACATTTTGGACTCGTCTTCCATGTAGCTAGCTCTTGGTATATGGACACGTTGGAACCGTGTACTTTGTAACTACAACTCTGTATATGGAAATGTTGGACTACGCTGCCATGCAGCTAGCTCTCAACATATGAACACTTTGGATTCATCTGGATGTATCTTCTGCCTTGTAACTAGAACTCTGTATATGGAAATGTTGTACTACCCTTCCATGTAGCTAGCTCCCTGTATTGAGACATGTTGAACTCGTGTGCCATGTAGCTAGCTCTCTGTACATGGAACATGGATATGTTGGACTGATCTGCCAAGTAGGTAGCTCTATGTATATGAAAATATTGGATTTGTCTGCTATGTAGCTAGCTCTCAGTATATGGACATGTTGGAATCATCTGCCTAGTAGATAGAACTCCGTACATGGAAATTTTGCACTACCCTGACTTGTAGCTAGCTCTCTGTATATGGACATTTTGGGACAGACTGCCATGTAGCTGGTGCTCAGTACATGGACATGTTGGACTCAACTGCAATGTAACTTGTAACGTTTATATAGACATGTTGCACTACTCTGCCATGTAGCTAGCTCTCAGTATATGAACATTGGACTCATCTGCCATGTGGGTTTAACTCTGTATATGGAAATAATGTACTACTCTGAAAGGCAGCTAGCTCCCTGTATATAGACAAGTTGGACTCATCTGCCATGTAGCTAGTACCCTGTATAAGGACATATTGGACTACTCTGCCATGCAGCTAGCTCCCTACATAATATGATGGACTGATCTGCCAAGTGGGTAGCTCTCTATATATGAACATATTGGACTTGTCTGCCATGCAGCTAACTCTCATTATATGGACACGTTGGACACATCTGCCATGAAGCTGGAACTCTGTATATGGAAATATTGCCCTACCCTGCCATGTAGCTAGTTCTCTGTATATGAACATATAGGACTTGTCTGCCATGTAGCTAGCTCTCAGTTTGTGGACATGTTGGACTTATCTGCCATGTCGCTAGTACACTGTATTTGAACATGTTGTAGTGCTCTGCCATGTAGCTAGCTATCAGTATATGGACATGTTGCACTCATCTATCATCTAGCTAGAACTCTGTATATGGAAATGTTGCACTATTCTGCCTTGTAGCTAGCTCGCTGTATATGGACATTTTGAACTCGTCTGACATGTAGCTTGCTCTCTGTACATGAATATGTTGGACTGATCTTCCAAGTAGGTAGCTCTCTGTATATGAACATATTGGACTCATCTGCCATGTATCTATCTCTCAGTATATGGGCATGATGGATTCATCTGTCATGTAGCTAGTATCCTGTATATGGACATGTTGCACTACTCTGTCATGGTGCTAGCTCTCTGTATATAGACAAGTTGGACTCACATGCTTTGTAGCTAGAATTCTGTATATGGAAATGTTAACTACCCTGCATGTAGCTAGCTTTCTATATATAGACACGTTGGACTCATTTGCCTTGTAGCTAGAGCTCTGTATATGGAAATGCTGCACTACTCTGCCATTTTGCTTGCTCTTTGTATATAGACACATTGGAATCCTCTGCCTTGTAGGTAGAATTCTGTATATGGGAATGATGCACCACTCTGTCATGTATATGGACATTTTGGACTCGTCTGAGATGTTGCTCACTTTCTGTACATGGATATGTTGGACTGATCTGCCAAGCAGTTAGCTCTCTCTATATGAACATATTGGACTTGTATACCATGTAGCTAGCTCTCAGTATATGGACACATTGGACACATCAGCCATGAAGCTAGAACTCTGTATATGGACATGTTGGACTACTCTACCATGTCTCTATCTCTCAGTATATGAACACTTTGTTCTCATCTGTCATGTATCTTGAACTCTGTTGTTGGAAATGATACACTACCTGCTATATAGCTAGCTATCTGTATATAGACATTTAGGACTCGTATGACATTTAGCTAGCTCCCTGTGCATGGATATTTTGGACTAATCTGCCATGTATCTTGCTCTCAGTATATGGACACACTGAACACATCTGCCATGTAGCTAGAACTCTGTATATGGAAATGCACTACCCTTCCATGTTGTTTGCTCTCTCTATATAGACAAGTTGGACTCATCTGCCTTGTAGCTAGAACTCTGTATATGGAAATGTTGCACTACCCTGCCATGTAACTAGCTCTCTGTATATGGACATTTTGAACTCGTCTGTCAAGTAGCTAGCTTTCTGTACATGGATATGTTGGACTGATAAGCCAATTAGTTAGCTCTCTGTATATTAACATATTGTACTTGTCTGTCGTGTAGCTAGCTCTCCATATACGGACATGTTGGACACATCTGTCATGTAGCTAAAACTCTGTATGTGGAAATGTTGCATTACTCTGCCATGTAGCTAGCTGTCTGTTTATAGAAAAGTTGGACTTATTTGCCTTGTTGCTGGAAGTCTGTATATGGAAATGTTGCACTACACTGCCATGTAGCTAGCTGTCTGTATATGGACATTTTTATCTCGTCTGCCATGTAGCTTGCTCTCTCTACATGTCTATGTTGAACTGATCTGCCAAGTTGGTAGTTCTCTATATATGTACATATATGGATACATTGTACACATCTGCCTTGTATCTACAACTCTGTATATGGACATGTTGGACTACTCTGCCATGTAGCTAGCTCTCAATATATGAACTCTTCGGACTCCTCTGCCATGTAGCTTGAATTCTGTATAAGGAAATGATGCACTATTGTGTCATATAGATAACTCTCTGTATATAGATGTTTTGGACTCATCTGACATGTAGTTAGCTCTCAGTATATGGACACATTGGACACATCTGCCATGTACCTAAAACTCTGTATATTGAAATGTTGGACTACCCTGCCATGTAGCTAACTCTCTGTATATAGACAAGGTGGACTCATCTGCCTTGTAGCTAGAACTCTGTATATGGAAATGTTGCACTACCCTGCCATGTTGCTAGCTCTCTGTATATGGACATTTTGGAATCGTGTGCCAGGTAGCTAGCTCTCTGTACAAGGATATGTTGGAATGATCTGCCAAGTAGTTAGCTCTCTGTATATGAACATATTGGACTTGTCTGCCATATAGCTAGCTCTCAGTATATGGACATGTTGGACTCATCTGCCTTGTAGCTAGAACTCTGTACATGGAAATGTTGCACTACTCTACCATGTAGCTAGCTCTCTGTATTTGAACTTTTTGGACTCATCTGCCATGTAGCTAGGCTAGCTATCTGTACATGGATATGTTGGACTAATCATCCAAGTAGCTAGTACCCTGTATATGGACATGTTGCACTACTCTTACATGTAGCTAGCTCTCAGTATATGAACACTTTGGGCTTATATGGCATGTGGCTTGAACTCTTTATATGGAAATGATGCACTACTATGCAATGTAGCTAGCTCCCTGTATATAGACAAGTTGGATTCATATGCTATGTAGTTAGTATCCTGTAGATGGACATGTTGGACTACTCTTCCATGTAGCTCAATCTCAGTATATGGATACGTTGGACACATCTGCCATTTAGCTAGAACTCTGTATATGGAAATGTTTCACTACCCTGCCATGGAGCTAGCTCTCTGTATATGGACATTTTGGACTCATCTG
>NW_006408916.1:575955-580867 GCF_000296735.1 Chrysochloris asiatica
TATTTAGACAAGCTGGACTCATCTGCCTTGTAGCTAGAACTCTGTATATGGAAATGTTGCACTACCCTGCCATGGAGCTAGGTCTCGGTATAAAGACAAGTTGGACTCATCTGCCTTGTAGCTAAAACTCTGTATATGGAGTGTAGCACTACCCTGTCTTGTAGCTAGCTCTCTGTATATAGAGAAGTTGTATTCATTTGCCTTATAGCTAGAACTCTGTATATGAAAATGTTGCACTACCCTGCCATGGAGCTAGGTCTGTTTATATGGACATTTTGGACTTGTCTGCCATGTAGCTAGCTCTCAGTATATGGACATGTCGGACTCATCTGCCATGTACGTAGCTCTCAGTACATGGATAGGTGAGACTGATCTGCCAGGTAGGTATCTCTCTTTATATGAACATGCTGATCTTGCCTGCTATGTAGCTAGCTCTCAGTATTTGGACATGTTGGGCTCATCTTCCATGTTCCAAGCACCCTGTACATGGACATGTTGCACTACTCTAACATGTAGCTAGCTTTCTGTATATAGACAAGTTGGACTCATCTGCCTTTAAGCTAGAACTCTGTATATGGAAATATTGCATTACCCTGCCATATAGCTAGCTTTCTGTATATGGATATTTTTGACTCGTCTGACATGTAGTTGACTCTCTGTGCATGGATATTTAGCACTAACCTGCCATGTAGGTATCTCTGAGTATATGGACACGTTGGACACATCTGCCATGTAGCTAGAACTCTGCATATGGAAATGTTGCACTACCCTGCCATGTAGCTTGCTCTTTCTATATGGACATTTTGGACTCTGTGCAAGGATATGTTGGACTGATCTGCGAAGTAGTTAATTCTCAGTATATGAACATATTGGACGTGTCTGCCATGTAGCTAGCTCTCAGAATATGGACATGTTGGACTCATCAGCCATGTAGCTAGTACCCTGTATATGGACATGTTGGACTACTCTGCCATGTAGCTAGCTCTCAGTATATGGATATGTTGGACACATCTTCCATGTAGCTTGAATTCTGTATTTGGAAATGTTGCACTAACCAACCATGTACCTAACTCTCTGTACATGGACACTTTGCACACATCTGCCATGTTGCTAGAACTCAGTATATGGATATGTTGCACTACCCTACCATGTAGCTACCTCTCTGTATATAGACAAGTGGGATTCATCTGCATTCTATCTAGAAGTCAGTATATGGATATGTTGAACTATCCTGCCATGCAGCTAGCTCTCTGTATAAAGACAAGTTAGATTCATCTGCCTTGTAGCAAGAACTCTGTATATGGAAATGTTGCACTACCCTACCATGTAGCTACCTCTCTGTACATAGACAAGTGTGACTCATCTTCCTTCTATCTAGAAGTCAGTATATGGAAATGTTGCACTACCCTGCGATGTAGCTAGCTCTCTGTATAAAGACAAGTTAGACTCATCAGTCTTGTAGCTAGAACTCTGTATATAGAAATGTTGCACTACCATGCCTTGTAGCTAGGTCTCTTTATATAGACAAGTTGAACTCATCTGCTTTGTAGCTAGCACTCTGTATATGAAAATGTTGCACTAACCTGCCATGTAACTACCTCTCTTTATATGGACATTTTGGACTCGTCTGCCATGTAGCTAGCTCTCAGTATATGGACATGTTGGACTCATCTGCCATGTAGCTAGATCTCAATATATGGCCATGTTGGACTACTCTGCCATGTAGCTAGCTCTCAGTAAATGGACACGTTGGACTCATCTGTCATGTAGGTAACTCTCATTATATGAACACATTGGACTTGTCTGCCATGTTGCTAGATCTTAGTATATGGACATGTTGGACACATCTGTCATGTAGTTAGAATTCTGTAGATGAACATATTGGACTTGTCTGCCATGTAGCTAGGTCTCTGTACATGTATATGTTGGAATGATCTCTCAAGTAGGTAGATCTCTGTATATGAACTTATTGGACTCATCTGCCATGTGGCTAGTACTCTGTATATAGACATATTGAACTATCCTGCCATGTAGCTAGCTATCTGTATATGGGCATTTTGAACTTGTATGCCATGTAGTTAGCTCTGTACATGGATATGTTAGACTGATCTGCCAAGTAGGTAGCTATCAGTTTATGAACATATGTGAATTGTCTGCCATGTAGCTAGCTCTCAGTATATGGACATTTTGGACTCATCTGCCATTTAGCGATTATCCTGTGTATGGACATGTTGGACTGCTCTGCCATGTAGATAGTTCTCAGTATATAAACACTTTGGATTCATCTACCTTGAAGCTTGATCTCTGTATATGGAAATGATGCACTACTCTGCCATGTATCTAGCTCTTTGTATATGGACTTTTTGGACTCATCTGCCATGTAGCTAGTATCCTGTATATGGATATGTTGGACAGATCTGACATCTAGGTAGTTCTCAGTATGTGGACACATTGGACACATTTGTCATGTAGCTAGAACTCTGTATTTGGAAATGTTGCACTACTCTGCCATGGCACTATCTATGTATATCTAGACAAGTTGGACTTATCTAACATGTAGCTAGTACCCTTCAAATGGACATGTTGAACTACTCTGCCATGTAGCTAGTACTCTGTATATGGATGTGTTGGACTACTCTGCCATGTAGCTAGCTCTCAGTATATGTACCCGTTGGACACATCTGTCATGAAGCTAGAACTCTGTATATGGACATTTGGACTACTCTGCCATTTTGCTAGCTCTCTGTATATGAATATATTGGACTTGTTTGCCGTGTAGCCAGCTCTCAGTATATGGACATGTTGGACTCATCTGCCATGTAGATAGTACCCTGTATATGGACATGTTGGACTACTCTGCCATGTAGCTAGCTCTCAGTATATAAACACTTTGGACTGATCTGCCATGAAACTTGAACTCTGTATATGGAAATGATGCACTACCCTGCCATGTAGCTAGCTCTCTGTATATGGACATTTTAGACACACCTATCACGTAGCTGGAACTCTTTGAATGGAAATGTAGCACTACCCTGCCATGTAGTTACCTCTCTGTATATGAGCATATTAGACTTGTCTGCCATGTAGATAGCTCTCTGTACATGGATATGTTGGACTGATCTGCCAAGAAGGTAGCTCTCTGTATATGAACATATTGGACTCATCTGCCATGTAACTAGTACCCTGTATAAGGACATGTTTAACTACTCTGCCTTGTAGCTAGCTCACAGTATATGGACACGTTCGACTCGTCTGCCATGTAGCTAGCTTTCAGTACAATGATATGTTGGAGTGATCTGCCAAGTATGTAGCTCCCTGTTAATGAACATATTGGGCTTGTCTGCCATGTAGCTTGCTCTCAGTATATGGACATGTTGGACCCATCTGCCATGTAGCTAGAGCTCTGCAAATGAACATATTGGACTTGTCTGCCATGTAGCTAACTTTCTGTATATGGACGTTTTGGACTCATCTGCCATGTAGCTTGAACTCTGTATATGAAAATGATATACTACTCTGCCATGTAGCTAGCTCTCTTTATATAAACAAGTTGGACTCATCTGCTTTGTAACTCGAACTCTGTATCTGGAAGTTTTGCACTACCCTGCCATGTATCTAGCTCTCTGTATATGAACACATTGGACTTTTGTGCCATGTAGCTAGCTCTCAGTATATGGATATGTTGGACTAATCTGCCATGTAGCTAGTACCCTGTATATGGACATGTTGGGCTACCTGGCCATGTAGCTAACTCTGTATATAATCAAGTTGGACTCATCTGCTTGTAGCAAGCTCTCTGTATATAGACAAGTTGGACTCATCTGCCTTGTAGCTAGATTGCTGTATATGGAAATGTTGCACTACCCTGCCATGTAGCTAGCACTTTGTATATAGACAAGTTGGACTCATCTTCCTTGTAGCCAGAACTCTGTATATGGAAATGTTGCACTACCCTGCCATGTAGCTAGCACTTTGTATATAGACAAGTTGTACTCATCTTCCTTGTAGCTAGAACTCTGTATATGGAAATGTTGCACTACCCTGCCATGTATCTAGCTCTCTGTCTATGGGCATTTTGGACTTTTCTGCTATGTAATTAGCTCTCTGTGCGTGGATATGTTGGACTGACCTGCCAAGTAGGTAGCTATCTGTATATAAACATATTGGACTTCTCTGCCATGTAATTAGCTCTCAGTATATGGACACATTGGACTCATCTGCCATGTAGCTAGTACCCTGTATATGGACATGTTGGACTACTCTGCCATTTAGCTAGCTCTCAGTATATGGACATGTTGGATTCATCTGCCTTGTAGCTAGAACTCTGTTTATGGAAACGTTTTACTACCCTGTCATATAGCCAGCTCTCTGTATGTGGACACTTTGGACCCGTCTGTCATTTAGCTAGGTATCTGTACGTGGATATTTTGGACTGATCTGCTAAGTAGGTAGCTCTCTGAATATGAACGTATTGGACTTTTCTGCCATGTAACTACCTCTCAGTATATGGACACGTTGAATTGATTAGCCAGGAAGCTAGCACTCTTTATATGGACATGTTGGACTACTGTGCCTTGTAGCTAGCTATCAGTATATGGACATGTTGGATTCATCTGCCTTGAAGCTAGAACTCTGTACATGGAAATGTTGCACTACCCTGCAACATAGCTACCTCTCTGTATATGGACATTTTGGTTCCGTCTGCCATATAGCTAGCTCTCTGTACATGAATATGTTGGACTGATCTTCTAAGTTGGTAGCTCTCTGTATATGAAAATATTGGACTTGTATGCCATGTAGCTAGCTCTCAGTATATAGACAAGTTGGACTCATTTGCCTTATAAGTAGAACTCTGATTATGAGAATGTTGCACTACCCTGCCTTATAGCTAGCTCTCTGTATATGGACATTT
>NW_006408916.1:580967-593821 GCF_000296735.1 Chrysochloris asiatica
CCATGAACCTAGCTCTCTGTACATGGATATGTTGGACTGATCTGCCAAGTAGGTAGCTCTCTGCACATGAACATATTGAACTTGTCTGCCATGTAGCTAGCTCGCAGTATATGGACATGTTATACACATCTGCAATACAGCTAACTCTCAGTATATGGACATGTTGGACTCATCCGCAATGAAGTTAGTACCCTGTATATTGACATGTTGGACTAATCTGCCATTCAGCTAGGTCTCAGTATATAGACTTTGGATTCATCTGCCATGTAGCTTGAACTCTGTATATGAAAATGATGCACTACTCTGCCATGTAGATATCTCTCTGTACAAAGACAGTTTGGACTCGTCTGACATGTTTCTAGCTCTCTGTGCATGGATATTTTGTACTGATCTGCCATGTAGGTTGCTCTCAGTATAAGGACACATTGGACACATCTGTTATGTAGCTTTAACTCTGTTAATGGAAACGTTGCACTACTCTGCCATGTAGCTAGTTCTCAGTATACAGAAAAGATGGACTCATCTGCCTTGTAGCTAGAACACTGTATATGGAAACGTTGCACTACCCTGCCATGTAGCCAGCTCTCTGTATAGGGACATTTTGAACACATCTGCCATGTAGCTAGTTTCTGTACATGGATATGTTGGTCTGATCTACCAAGTAGGTAGCTCTCGGTGTTTTATCATATTGGACATGTATGCCTTGTAGTTAGCTCTAAGTATATAGACAAGTTGGACTCATCTGCCTTGTAAGTAGAACTCTGTATATAAAATGTTGCACTACCCTGCCATGTAGCTAGCTCTCTGTATACGAACATTTTGGACTAGTCTGCCACGTAGCTAGCTCTCTATACATGGATATGTTGGACTGATCTGCCAAGTAGGTAGCTCTCTGTGTATGAACATATTGGAATTGTCCTGCCATGTAGCTAGCTCTCAGTATATGGACACATTGGACACATCTGTCATGTAGCTAGAACTCTCTATATGGAAATGTTGCTCTAGACTGTCATGTCGTTAGCTCTCAGTATATGGACACGTTGGAGACATCTGCTATATAGCTAGAACTCTGTATATGGATATGTTGCACTACTCTGACATGTAGCTAGCTCTCTGTATATATACAAGTAGGACTCATCTGCCTTGTATCTAGTATGCTGTGTATGGAAATGTTGCACTCCCCTGCTATGTAGCTAGCTCTCTGTATATGGATATTTTGGACTTGACTGCCATGTAGCTAGCTCTCAGTGTATGGACACGTTGGACACATCTGTCATATAGCTAGAACTCTGTATCTGGAAATGTTGCACTACACTTCCATGTAGCTGACTCTCTGTATATAGACAAGTTGGACTCATCTGCCTTGCAGTTAGAAATCTGTATATGGAAATGTTGCATTACCCTGCCTTGGAGCTAGCTTTCTGAACATGGATATGTTGGACTGATCTGTCAAGTAGGTAGCTCTCTGTATATGAACATATTGGAATTGTTTGCCATGTAGGTAGCTCTCTGTATATGGACATGTTGGACTAATCTGCCATGTAGCTAGTACCCTGTATATGGACTACTCTGCCATGTAGCTAGCTCTCAGTATATGGACACGTTGGACACATCTGCCAAGTAGCTAGAGCTCTGTATATGGAAATGATGCACTATTCTGTCATGTAGCTAGCCCTCTATACATAGCCAAGATGCACTCATATCTCTAGTAGCTAGTACCCAGGATATGGACATGTTGGACGACTCTGTCATGTAGCCAGCTGTCTGTATATGGTCATTTTGGACACATCTGCATTGTAGCTAGCTCTCTGTGTTTGGATATGTTGGACTGATCTGCCAAAAATGTTGATCTCTTTATATGAACATATTGGACTTGTGTGCTATGTAGTTTGCTCTCAGTATATAGACAAGTTGGACTCATCTGATAGTAGCTAGAACTCTGTATATGGAAATGTTGCACTACCTTCCCATGTAGCTTTCTCTATATATACAAACATATTCGACTTGTTTGCCATGTAGCTAGTTCTCAGTATATGGACATGTTGGACTCATCTCTCATGTAGCTTGAAATGTGTATATGTAAATGATGCACAACTCTGCCATGTAGCTAGCCCTCTATACGTAGCCAAGATGCACTCATCTCTCTTGTAGCTAGTACCTTGTATATGGACATGTTGGACCACTCTGCCATGTAGCAAGTCCTCTGTATATGGACATTTTGGACACATTTGCCATGTAGCTAGAACTCTGTATAAGGAAATGTTGCACTCCACTACCATGTAGCTAGTTCTGTGTATTTGAACATTTTGGACTCGTCTGCCATGTAGCTAGCTCTCTATAAATGGATATTTTGAACTGATCTTCCAAATAGATAGCTCTCATTTTATGAACATATTGGACTTGTCGGCCATGTAGCTATCTCTCAGTATATAGACAAGTTGGACTCAACTGCCATGAAGCTAGTACCCTGTATATGGAAATGTTGCACTACTCTGCCATGTAGCTAGCTCTCAGTATATGGACACGTTGGACACATCTGCTATGTAGCTAGAACTCTGTATATGGAAATGTTGCACTACCCTGCCATTTTGCTAGCTCTCTGTACATGGATATGTTGGACTGATCTGCCAAGTAGGTAGCGCTCTGTATATGAACATATTGGACTTCTTTGCCATGTCGCTAGCTCTAAGTATATGGACATATTGGACTCATCTGCCATGTAGCTAGTACCCTGTATATGGACATGTTGGTCTACTCAGCCATGTAGCTAGTTCTCAGTATATGGACACGTTGGACACATCTGCCATGTAGCTAAAACTTTGTATATGGATATGTTGCACTACTATGCCATGTAGCTAGCTCTCAAAATATGGATACTTTGGACTCATCTGCTTTGTAGCTAGTACCCTGGTTTTGGACATATTGGACTACTCAGCCATGTAGCTAGCTCTCATATATGAACCCATTGGACACAACTGCCATGTAGCTTGAATTCTGTATATGGAAATGATGCACTACTCTGCTATTTAGCTTGCTCTCTGTATGCAAACATATTGCACTTGTGTGTCGTGTAGCTAGCTCTCAGTATATGGACATGTTGGACTCATCTGCCATGTAGCTAGTACCCTTATAATCAACATGTTGAACTACTTTTCCATGTAGCTAGTTCTCATTATATGAACCCTTTGGACTCATCTTCCATGTAGCTTGAACTCTGTATATGAAAATGATGCACTAGTCTGACATGTAGCTAGCCCTCTATACATAGTCAAGATGCACTCATCTCTCTTGTAGCTAGTACCCTGTATGTGGACATGTTGAAATACTCTGCCATGCAGTAAGCTCTCTGTATATGGACATTTTGGACTCATCTGCCATGTAGCTAGCTCTTTGTAAATGGATATGTTGGACTGATCTGTCAGGTAGGTAGTTCTCAGTATATGAACATTTTGGACTCATCTGCCATGTAGCTTGCTCTATGTACATGGATATTTGGACTGATCTGCCAAGTAGGTATCTCTCTGTCTATGAACATATTTGACTTGCCTGCCATGTAGCTAGCTCACAGTATATAGATAAGTTGGACTCATTTGCATTGTAGCTAGAACTCTGTATATGGAAATGTTGCACTACCCTGTCATTTAGCTAGGTCTCTGTATATGTACATATTGGATTTGTCTGCCATGGATCTCGCTCTTAGTATATGGACATGTTGGATTCATGTGCCATGTAGTTAGTACCCTGCATATGGAAATGATGCACTACTCTTACATGTTGCTAGCTCTCTGTATATGAACACTTTGGACTCATTTGCCATGTATCGAGCTCTGTGTACATGGATATTTTGTACTAACCTGCCATGGAGGTAGCTCTCATTGTATGGACATGTTGGACACATATGCCATCGAGCTAGAAATCTGTATATGGAAATGTTGCACTACTCTGCCACATAGTTAGCTCTCTGTATATGGACATTTTGGACTCCTCTGCCATGCAGCTAGCTCTCTGTACATGGATATATTGGACTGATCTGCCAAGTAGGTTTCTATCTGTATATGAATATATTGGATTCGTCTGACATGTAGCTAGCTCTCTTTATATGAACATGTTGGATTCATCTGCCAGGTAGCTAGTACCCTGTATATGGAAATGTTGCACTATTCTGCCATATAGCTAGCTCTCTGTATATAGGCAAGTTTGACTTATCTGGATTATAGTTCGAACTCTGTATATGGACATGTTGCACTACCCTGACATGTAGCTAACTCTCTGTATATGGACATTTTGGATTTGTCTGCCATGTAGCTAGCTCTCTGTACATGGATATGTTGAAATGATCTGCCAAGTAATTAGCTCTCTATATATAGACAAGCTGGACTCATCTGCCTTGTAGTTACTATCCTGTATATGGACATGTTGGATTACTCTGCCATTTAGCTAGCTCTCTGTATATGGACGTTTTGGACTTGTCTGCAATGTAGCTAGCTCTCTGTACTTGGATATGTTGGACTGATCTGCCAAGTAGGTAGCTTTCTGTATATGAACATATTGGACTTGAATTCCATGTAGCTAGCTCTCAGTATATGGGCATTTTGTACTCATATGTCATGTAGCTAGTACCTCTATATGGAAATGATGGACTGCTCTGCCATGTAGCTAACTCTCATTATATGGACACATTGGACACATCTGCCATGTTGCTACAAATCTGTGTATGGAAATGTTGCACGACCCTGCCATGTTGCTAGCTCTCTGTATATGAACAAATTGGAATTGCCTGCCATGTACTTAGCTCTCAGTATAAGGACATTATGGACTCATCTGCCATGTAGCTAGTACCTTGTATATGGACATTTTGCACTACTCTTCTATGTATCTAGCTCTCAGTATATGAACACTTTGGACCCATCTGCCATGTAGCTTGACATCTCTTTATGGAAATGATGCACTACTCTGTCATGTAGCTAGCTCTCTGTATATAGACAAGTTGGACTCATCTGCCTTCTAGCTAGTTCCCTGTATATGGACATTTTGGGCTAGCTCTCTGTATATGGACATTTTGGACACATCTACCATGTAGCTAGAACTCTGTATATGGAAATGCTGCACTACGCTGCCATGTAGATAAATCTCTGTACATGAACATATTGGACTTCTCTGCCATGTGGCTAGCTCTCAGTATATGGACATGTTGGTCTCATCTGCCATGTAGCTAATATCCTGTATATGGATATGTTGCACTACCCTGTCATATAGCTAGCTCTCTGTATATAGACAAGTTGGACTCATCTGCCTTGTAGCTAGAAATCTGTGTATGGAAATGTTGCACTACCCTGCCATGTAGCTAGCTCTCTGTACATAGAGAAGTTGGAATCATCTGCCTTGTAGCTAGAATTCTGTGTATGGAAATGGTGCACTAACCTGCCATGTAGTCTAGCTCTCTGTCCGTGAATATGTTGGACTGATCTGCCAAGTAGATAGCTCTCTGTATATGAATGTATTGGACTTGTCTGACATGTAGCAAATTTTTAGTATATGGACACGTTGGAAACTATTGCCATGTAGCTAGTACCCTGTATATGAACATATTGGATTTGTCTGCCATGTAGCAAGCTCTCAATATATGGACATTTTGGACTCGTCTGATATGTATTTAGTTCTCTGAGCATGGATATTTTAGACTGAACTGCCATGTAGGTAGCTCTCAGACAATGGACACGTTGGACACATCTGCCATATAGCTAGCTCTCAGTATATAGAGAAGTTGGACTCATCTGACTTGTAGCTAGCTTTCTCTTTGTATATGGAAATGTTGCACTACACTAGCATTTAGCTAGCTCTCTGTAGATGTATATGTTGGACAGATCTGTCAAGAAGGCAGCTCTCTTTATATAAATATATTGGTCTTATCTGCCATATGCTCTCAGTATATGGACAAATTGGACTCATTAACCAGGTAGCTATTATTCTTCATGTGGACATATTGCACTACTCTGTCATTTAGCTAGCTCACTGTAAATGATCGTTTTTGCCTCGTCTGACATGTCGTTAGCTCTCTGTTCATGGATATGTTGGACTGATCTGCTAAGTAAGTAGCTTTCTGTATATGAACATATTGGATTCATCTGACATGTCGTTAGCTCTCTATATATGGACATGTTGGACTCATCTGCCAGGTAGCTGGTACCCTGTATATGGAAATGTTGCACTACTCTTTCATGTAGCTAACTCTCTGTATATAGACAAGTTGGACTCATCTGCCTTGTAGCTAGAACTCTGTATATGCAAATGTTGCACTACTCTGTCATGTAGCTAGCTCTGTGTATATGGATATTTTGGGATCGTCTGCCATGTAGCTAGCTATCTCTTTGTACATGGATATGTTGGACTGATCTGCCAAGTAGTTAGCTTTCTGTATATGAAGATATTGGAGTTATCTGCCATATACTAGCTCTCAGTATATGGATATATTGGACTTATCTGCCAAGTAGGTAGCTTTCTGTATATGAACATATTGGACTTCTCTGCCATATACTAGCTCTCAGTATATGGAAACATTGGACACATCCGGCATGTAGCTCGTACACTTTATATGGACATGGTGGACTACTCTGCCATGTAGCTAGCTCTCAGTATATGAACACTTGGGATCATCTGCCATGTAGCTTGAACTCTGTATATGCAAATGATGCACTACTCTGCCATGTAGCTAGCTCTCTGTATATGGACATTTTGGACTCGTCTGACATGTAGCTAGCTCTCTGGACATGTATATTTTGGACTGATCTGCCATGTAAGTAACTCTCAGTATATAGACAAGTTGGAATCATGTGCCTTGTGGCTGGAACTCTGTATATGGAAATGTTGCACTACTCTGCAATGTACCTAGCTCTCTGTATATAGACAAGTTGGAGTTATTTACCTTGTAGGTAGAACTCTGTATATGCAAATGTTGCACTACACTGGCATGTATCTAGCTCTCTGTATGTAGACAAGTTCCACTCATTTGCCTTATAGCTAGAACTCTGTATATTGAAATCATACATTACCCTGCCAGGTATCTAGGTCTCTTTATATGGGCATTTTTGACTTGTCTGCCATTTAGATAGCTCTCAGTATATTACATGTTGGACTCATCTGCCATGTAGCCAGTACCCTGTATATAGACATGTTTCACTACTCTAACATGTAACTAGCTCTCCATATATAGACCAGCATGAATGATCAGTCATGCAGCTTGCTCTCTGTACATGAAAATGTAGCAGAACTGGGCCATGTAGCCAGGTCTCTGTATATATACAAATGGGACTCAATCTGCCTTGTAGCTAGAATTCTGCATATGGAAATGTTGCACTACACTGCCATGTAGCTAACTCCCTATATATGGACATATTGGACTCGTCTGCCATGTAGCTAGCCCACTATACATGAATATGTTGGACTGATCTGCCAAGTATCTAGGTCTCTGTATATGGACATTTTGGACTATGCTGCCATGTAGCTAGCTCTCAGTATATGACATGTTGGATTCAATTACCATGTAACTAGTTCCGTATATGTGGACATGTTGGACTACCCTACCATGTAGCTAGCTCTCTGTATATAGACATGTTGGACTCATCTCACTTGTAGCTAGACCTCTGTATATAGACATGTTGGAATACTCTGTCATGTAGCTAGCTGTCTGTATATAGGAAAGTTGGCCTCATCTTCCTTGTAGTAAGAAGTCTTTATAGGGAAATGTTGCACTACCCATCCATGTAGGAAGCTCTCTGTATATAGACAAGTTGGACTCATCTTCCTTGAAGCTAGAACTCTGTATATGCAAATGTTACACTACACTGCCATGTATCTATCTCTCTGTATATGGACATTATGGACTCTTCTGCAATGTAGCTAGCTCTCTGTGCATGCATATGTTGGACTGATCTTCCAAGTGGGTAACTCTCTGTACATGTACGTATTGGACTTGTCAGCCATGTATCTAACTCTCAGTATATGGACACCTTGGACACATCTGTCATATAGCTAGAACTCTGTATATGGAAATGGTGCACTACCCTGCCAAGTAGTTTGCTCTCTGTATATGAACATATTGGACTTGTCTGCCATGTATTTAGCTCTCAGTATATGGACACATTGAACGCAGTAGCCAAGTAGGTAGTACTCTTTATATGGACATATTGGAATATTCTGTCATGTAGATGACTTTCTGTATATGAACATTTTGGCCTGATTTGCCATGTAGCTAGCTCTCAGTATGTGGAACAGTTGCACTCATCTGCCATGTAGCTAAAACACTGTATATGGAAATGTTGCACTACCTTGCCAAGTAGCTAGCTCTTTGTGTATGAACATATTAGACTTGTCTGCCATGTAGCTAGCTCTCAGTATATGATCACTCATCTGCCATGCTGCTTGAAATCTGTATATGGATATGATGCACTAAACTTCCATGTAGCTAGCTCTCTCTCTATGGACATTTTGGACTCATCTGACATTTAGTTAGCTCTCTGGGCATGGATATTTTAGACTAATCTGCCTTGTAGCTAGCTCTCAGTAAATGGACACGTTAGAAACATCTGCCATGTAAGTAAAATTCGGTATATGGAAATGTTGCACTACTCTGCCATGTAGCTAGCTTTCTGTACATAGACAAGTTGGTCTCATCTGCCTTGTAACTAGAACTCTGTATATGGAAATGTTGCACTACCCTGGCAAGTAACTAGCTCTCTGTATATGAGCATATTGGACTTGTCTGCCCTGTAGCTAGCTCTCAGTGTATAGACAAGTTGGACTCCTCTGCCTTGTAGCTAGAACAATGTATATGGAAATATTGCACTACCCAGCCATGTAGCTTCCTCTGTGTATATGGACAAGTTGGACTCATTTGCCTTGTAGCTAGAACTCTGTATATAGAAATGTTCTGCTACCCTGCCATGTAGATAGCTCTCTGTATATGGACATTTTGGACTCCTCTGCCATATAGCTAGCTCTCTGTACATGGATATGTTGGACTGATATGCCAACTATGTAGCTCCCTGTATATGAATATATTTTACTTCTCTGCCATGTAGCTAGCTCTCAATACATGAACACTTTGGACTCATCTGCCATGTAGCTTGAACTGTGTATATGGATATGATGCACTACACTTCCATGTAACTAGCTCCCTGTATATGGACATTTTGGACTCATCTAACATGTAGCTAGCTTTCTGTGCATGGTTATTTTGGACTACTCTGCCGTGTAGCTAGCGCTCAATATGTGGACATGTTGGACACATCTGCCAGGTAGTTAGCTCTCTGTATATGGACATTTTGGAATCGTCTGACATTTTGCTAGCTCTCTGTGCATGGATATTTTGGACTGATCTGCCATGTAGTTAGCTCTCAGTATATAGTAAAGTTGGTCTCATCTGCCTTGTGGCTAGAACTCTTTATATGGAAATGTTGCACAAACCTGACATGTAGCTAGCTCGCTGTATATAGACAAGATGGACTCATCTGCCTTGTAGCTAATACTCTGTATATGGAAATGTTGCACTACCCTGCCATGTAGCTAGTTCTCTGTATATGGACATTTTGGACTCTTCTGCCTTGAAAATAAAACTACATGGCAGATGTGTACAATGTGTCTATACATTGAGAGCTAGATACATGGCAGTGTAGTCCAACATGTCCATATACAAGGTACTAGCTACATGGAGGATGCATCCAACTAGTCTATATACTGAGAGCTAGATATATGGCAGACAAGTCCAATATGTTCATATCCAAAGAGTTACCTACTTTGCAGATTAGTCTATCTCATACATGTAAGAGAGCTAGCTACAAGGCAGACAAGTCCAAAATGTCCATATAGAGAGAGTTAGTTCATGGCAGGGTAGTGCAAAAAAATTCCATATACAGAGCTCTAGCTCCAAGGCAGATGAGTCCAACTTGGCTATATACTGAGAGCTAGCTACCGGGCATGGTAGTGCAACATTTCCATATACAGAGTTCTAGCTCCAAGGAAGATGAGTCCAACTTGTCTATATACAGTGAGCTAGCTACAGGGCAGGGTCGTGCAACATGTCCATATACTAAGAGCTAGCTGCATTGCTGACAAGTTCAATATGTGCATATTCAGAGAGCTAGCTACATGGCACCATAGTGCAACTTTTCCATATATAGAGTTCTAGCTATATATCAGATGTGTCCAAAATGTCCATATACAGAAAGCTAGCTACATTTCAGAGTAATCCATCATGTCCATATACAGGGTACTAGTTACAAGGCAGATGAGTCCTACTACTCTATATAAAGAGAGCTAGCTACATGGAAGATTAGTGCATCATTTCCATATACAGAGTTCAAGCTACAAGGCAGATGACTCCAAAGTGTTCATATTCTGAGAGCTATCTACATGGTAGAATAGTGCAACATGTCCATATACACGGTACTACCAACATGGCAGACAAGTCCAATATGTACTTATACAAAGAGCTAGCTACATGGCAGTGTAATGCAACGTTTACATATACAGAGAGCTAGCTACAAGGCAGATGAGTCCAACTTGTCAATATACAGAGAGCTAGCTACATGGCAGAGTAGTGCAAGATTTCCATATACAGGGTACTAGCTACATGGCAGATGAGTCCAACATGTTCATATAATGTGAGCTAGCTACATGGCAGACAATTCCAATATTTTCATATACAGAGAGTTACCTACTTGAAAGATCAGTCCAACATATCCATGAACAGAGAGCTAGCTACATGGCAGACAAGTCCAAGATGTCCATATACAGAGAGCTAGCTACATGGCAGGGTAGTGCAACATTTCCATATACAGAGTTCTAGCTACAAGACAGATGAGTCCAAAATGTCTATACACAGACAACTAGCTACATTGCAGAGTAGGGCAATATTTCCAAATACAGTGTTCTAGCTACATGGCTGATGTGTCCAACGTGTCCATATACTGAGAGCTAGCTACATGGCAGAGTAATCCAACATGGCCATTACCAGGGTACTAGCTACATGGCAGATGAGTCCAACATGTCCATATTCTGAGAACTAACTACATGGCAGACAAGTCCAATATGTTCATATACAGAGAACTACCTACTTGGCAGATCAGACCAACATATCCATGTACAGAGAGCTAACTACATGGCAGAGGAGTCCAACATGTCTTTATACTGAGAGCTAGCTACATGGCAAACAAGTCCAACTTGTCTATATAGAGAGAACTAGCTAAATGCAGACGAGTCCAAAATATCTATATACAGAGAGCTATCTACATGGCAGGACAGTGCAACATTTCCATATACAGAGTTCAAGTTATAAGCAGATGAGTCTAACTTGTCTATATACAGATAGTTAACTACATGGCAGAGTAATGCATCATTTCCATTTGCAGAGTTTTAGCTACATGGCAGATGTGTCCAACATGTCCATATACTGGGAGCTAACTACATCCAGAGTAGTCCAACATGTCCATATACTGGGTACTGGTTACATGGCAGATTATTCCAGCATGTCCATATACTGAGAGCTAGCTACATGGCAGATAAGTCCAATATATTTATACACAGAGAGCTATCTACATGGCAGGGTAGTGCAACATTTCCATATACAGAGTTCTAGGAAGAAGGCAGATGATCCCAACATAACTATATAATGAGAGCCAGCTACATGGAAGACAAATCCAATATGTTCATATACAGAGAGATACCTACTTGGCAGGTCAGTCCAATATATCCAGGTACAGAGAGTTATCTACATGGCAGACGAGTCCAAAATGTCCATATACAGAGAGCTAGGTACATGACATAGTAAGGAAATATTTCCATATACAGAGTTCTAGCTACAAGACAGATGAGTACAAATTGTCTATAAACAGAGAGCAAGCTACATAGCACGTTAGTTCAACCTTTCCATATAGAGAGTTCAAGCTACAAGGCAGATGAGTCCAACTTTTCTATATACTGAGAGCTAGCTACATGGCAGAGTAGTCCAACATGTCCATATATAGGGTACTAGCTACATGGCAGATGAGTGCAAAATGTCCTTATACGGAGAGCTAGCTACATGGTAGGGTAGTGCAACAATTCCATATACAGAGTTCCAGGTACATGGCAGATGTGTCCAACGTGTCCATATACTGAGGATTAGCTACATGACAGAGTAGTCCAACATGTCCATATAGGGTACTAGCTACATGACAGATGCGTCCAACATGTCCTTTTACTGAGAGCTAGCTACATGACAGACAAGTCAAACTTGTCTATATAGAGAGAGCTAGCTACATGGCAGACGAGTCTCAAATGTCCATATACAGAGAGCTAGCTACCTGGCAGGGTAGTGAAACATTTTCATATACAGAGTTCTAGCTACAAGACAGATGAATCCATCCTGTCTGTGTACACAGAACTAGCGACATCGTAGAGTAGTGCAATATTTCCATATACAGGGTACTAGCTATTTGACAGATGAGTCCAACTGGCGGAGGCCATGTGGAGCACCCTAAACAAGAAGGGCTCATTGTTACGTAGAGCCACAATGGGTCCCCCCTTTGTGGCACAGAGCCCCAGGAGAGATCTCATGTGGGGACTCTGCTGTCTCTAACTCTATATTTTAATCAGCTTATTTTTAATTTTCTTGATTTTATAATAAATTTTTTCAGTAGAATCTTAGTAAGAACTATATTAGAGAGTTGAAACTTGCACATTCACACCATATTCAATCATGCGTAGTCCTAAAGAATGCTTCTCACTCTTACAATAAGTTTCAGCACTAGGAAAAACCAGCTAAAGTTTTTGCCAGCTCAAGTTCAATATTACATTCAACATTCTGTGTAATTTCGATC
>NW_006408916.1:594491-597493 GCF_000296735.1 Chrysochloris asiatica
AAAGAGGAGAAATAAAATGTGAAGGGAAAGAGAGGAGAAATAAAATGTAAAGTGTGAGAGGAATAATAAAGTGTGAGAGGAGAAATAAAATGTAAGAGGAGAAGATTCACCATCTAACAAGATCCATTGATTCTGTGAGAGTCATTCTTTGCCGACGTCATAACTCCTTCTAGGACCCCCAAATTAGAGTGTCGGAACTGGCTTCTGAAATCCAACATGTCCATATACTGAGAGCTAGCTACATGACAGACAACTCAAATATGTTCATATACAGAGAGCTAGCTACATGGCAGACAAGTCCAATATGTTCAAGTAACGAGAGCTACCAACATGGCAGATCAGTCCAACATATCCATGTACAGAGAGTTAGCTAGATGACAAATGAGTCCAAAATGTCCATATAGAGAGCGCTAGATACATGGCAGGGTAGTGTAGCATTTCCATATACAGAGTTCCAGCTACAAGGTAGATGAGTCCATCTTGTCTATGTACTGAGAGCTAGGTACGTGGCAGACAAGTCCAATATGTTCATGTACCAAGAGCTAACAACATGGCAGAGCAGTACAACACATCCATATACACAGAGCTAGCTACATGGCAGATGAGTCCAAAATTTCCATAAACTGAAAGCTAACTACATGGCAGAACAGTCCAAAATATCAATGTACAATGAGCTAGCTACATGCAGACGAGTCCAAAATATCCACATACAGAGAACTAGCTACCTGGCAGGATAGTGCAACATTTTCTTATACAGAGTTCTAGCTACAAGACAGATGAGTCCATCTTGTCTGTGTACAGAGAACTAGCTACATAGTAGAATAGTGCAATATTTCCATATTCAGGTTACTAACTACATGGTAGATGAGTCAAACATGTCCATATATTGAGAGCTAGGTACATGACAGACAAGTCCAATATGTTCATATGCAGAATGCTAGCTACATGGCAGTGTAATGCAACATTTCCAAATACAGAGTTCTAGCTACAAGGCAGATGAGTCCAACTTGTCTATAAACTGAGAGAGCTAGCTACTTGGCAGACAAGTCCAATATGTTCTTATACAAAGAGCTACCTACTTGGTAGATCAGTCCAACATATCCATGTGCAGAGAGCTAGCTACATGGCAGACAAGCCCAAAATGTCCATATACAAGGGCTAGCTACATGGCAGAGTAATGAAATTTTTCCAAATACAGAGTTCTAGCTACAAGGCAGATGAATCCAACTTGTCTTTATACAGAAAGCTAGCTACATGTCAGAGTAGTTCAACATCTCCAAATACAGAGTTCTAGCTACATGGTAGACGTGTCCAACATGTCCATATACTGAGAGCTAGCTACATGGCAGACAAGTCCAAGATGTTCATATACAGAGAGCTAGTTACATGTCAGGGTAGTGCAACATTTCCATATGCAGAGTTCTGGCTGCAAGATAGATGAGTTCAAGTTGTCTATATACCGAGAGCTAGCTACATGGCCAAGTAATGCAGCATTTCCATATACAGAGTTCTAGCTACATGGCAGATGTTTCCAACATGTCCATATACTGAGAGCTAGCTACATCACAGAGTAGTCCAACATGTCCATATACAGGATACTAGCTACATGGCAGATGAGTCCAACATGTCCATATACTGAGAGATATCTACATGGCAGAAAAACCCAATGTGTTCATGTACGGAGAGCTACCTACATGGCAGGGTAGTGCAACATTTCCATATACAGTGATCTAGCATAAAGTTAGAAGAGACCAACTTGTCTATATACTGAGAGCTATCTACATGACAGAAAAGGCCAAGATGTTCATATACAGAGAGCTACCTACTTGGTAAATTTGTCAAACATATCCATGTACAGAGAGTAGCTTCATGGCAGACGAGCCCAAAATGTCCATATACAAAGAGCTAGCTTCATGACAGGGTAGTACAACATTTCCATATACAGTTTTTTAGCTACAAGGCAGATAAGTCCAACTTGTCTATATACAGAGAGCTAGCTACATGGCTGAGTAGTGCACCACTTCCATATACAGAGTTCTAGCTCCTTGGCAGATGTGTCCAACGTGTCTATATAATGAGAGCTAGCTACATGGCAGACAAGTTCAACTTGTCTATATGGAGAGAGCTAGGTACATGGAGGGTAGTGCAACATATCCATATACAGAGTTCTAGCTACAAGGCAGATGAGTCTAACTTGTCTGTATACAGAGAGCTAGCTACTTGGCAGGGTAGTCCAACATGTCCATACACAGGATACTAGCTACATGGCACATGAGTCCAACATGTCAATATAGTGAGAGTTAGATCCATGGCAGACATTCTAATATGTTCATATACAGAGAGCTACCTACTTGGCAGATCAGTCCAACATATCCATGTACATAGAGCTAGTTACATGGCAAATGAGTCCAAAGTGCCCATAATCACAGAGCTAGCTACATGGCAGTGTAGTGCAACATTTCCATATACAGAGTTCTAGCTACAAG
This sequence comes from Chrysochloris asiatica, assembly GCF_000296735.1. NCBI lineage: Eukaryota > Metazoa > Chordata > Mammalia > Afrosoricida > Chrysochloridae > Chrysochloris > Chrysochloris asiatica. Next base: position 596,978 of record NW_006408916.1, read on the forward strand.
GCAGATGATTCCAATTTGTCTATATACAGAGAGCTAGCTACATGGCAGAGTAGTGCAACATTTCCATATACAGACTTCTAGCTACATGGCAGATGTGTGCAACGTGTCCATATAATGAGAGTTAGCTACTTGGCAGAGTAGGCCAACATGTCCATATACAGGGTAGTAGCTACATGGCAGATGAGTCCAACATGTCGATATACTGAGAGCTAGCTACATGATAGACAAGTCCAATATGTTCATATACAGAGAGCTACTTACTTCGGAGATCAGTCCAACATATCCTTGTACAGAGAGCTAGGTTCATGGCATACGAGTCCAAAACGTCCATATACACAGACTAGCTACATGGCAGGGTAGTGAAACATTTCCATATACAGAGTTCTAGCTACATAGCAGATGTGTCCAACATTCCCATATACTGAGAGCTAGCTACATGACAGAGTAGTCCAACATTTCCATATATATAGTACTAGCTACATGACAGATGAGTCCAACATGTCCATATACTGAGAG
>NW_006408916.1:597593-609216 GCF_000296735.1 Chrysochloris asiatica
CAGATGAGTCCAACATGTCCATATACTGAGAGCTAGCTACATGGCAGAAAAGTCCAATATGTTCATGTACACAGAACTAGCTACATGTCAAGGGTGCAACATTTCCATATACAGAGTTGTAGCTACAAGTCAGATGAGTCCAACTTGTCTATATACTGACAGTTAGCTACATGGCAGAAAATTCCAATATGCTCATGTACTGAGAGCTACCAACTTCACAGATCAATCCAAGATATCCGTGTACAGAGAGCTAGCTACATGGCAGACGAGTTCAAAATGTCCATATACATAGAGTTAGCTACATGACAGGGTAGTTCAACATATCCATATACACAGAATTCTAGCTACGAGGTAGATGAGTCTAACTTGTCTATATACTAAGATCTAGCTACATGGCAGACAAGTCTAATATGTTCATGTACAAAGAGTAAACAACCTGGCAGATCTGTCCAACATATACAAGTACGGAGAGCTAGCTACATGACAGACGAGTCTGAAATGTCCATGTACAAAGATCTGGCTACATGACAGACGAGTCCAAAATAACCATATACTGAGAGCTAGCTACCTGGCAGTGTACTGCAACATTTCCATATACAGAGTACTAGCTACATGGCCGATGTGTCCAACGTGTCCATACTCTGTAAGCCTAACATGTCCATATACAGGGTAGTAGCTACATGTTAGGTGAATCCAACATGTCCATATACTGAGAGCTAGCTACATGGCAGAGAAGTCCAATATGTTCATATACAGAGAGCTAGCTACATGTCAGGGTATTTCAACATTTCCATATACAGAGTTCTAGCTATATGGCAGATGTGTCCAACATGTCCACATACTGAGAGTTAGCTACATGGCACAGTTGTCCAACATGTCCATATACAGGGTACTAGCAACATGGCAGATGAGTCCAACATATCCATATACTGAGAGCTAGCTACATGGAACACAAGTAAAATATGTTCATATACAGAGAGCTAGCTACATGGCAGGGTAGTGCAACATTGCCATATATAGAATTCTAGCTTCAAGGCAGAAGAGTCCAATTAGTCTATATATTGAGAGGTAGCTACAAGGCACATAAGTCTGACTTGTCTATATACTGAGAGCTAGCTACATGGCAGACAAGACCAATATACTCTTTTAAAGAGAGCAAGCTACATGGCAGGGTAGTACAACATTTCCATATACAGAGTTCTTGTTACAAGATAAATGAGTCCAACTTGTCTATATACAGAGAACTAGCTACATGGCAGAGTAGTGCAACATTTCCATTTACAGCACTCTAGCTACATGGCAGATGTTTACAACGTGTCCATATACCGAGAGCTACCTACATGGCAGAAAAATCCAATATGTTCATATATCGACAACTTCCTACATGGCAGAGTAGTGCAACATTTCCATATGCTGTGTTCTAGCTTCAAGGTAGTAGAATCCAACTTCTCTATATACTGAGAGCTAGCTACATGACAGAGAAGTCCAAGATGTTCACATAAGAGAGCTACTTACCTGGTAGATCAGTCCAACATATCCATGTACAGAGAGTAGCTACATGGCAGTCGAGTCCAAAATGTCCATATACAAAGAGCTAGCTTCATGTCAGGGTAGTGCAACATTTCCATATACAGAGCTATAGTTACAAGGCAGATGAGTCCAACTTGTCTATATGAAGAGAGCTAGCTGCATGGCTGAATAGTGCACCATTTCCATATACAGAGTTCTAGCTCCATGACAGATGTGTCCAAAGTGTCCATATATTGAGAGCTAGGTACATGGCAGACAAGTTCAACTTGTCTATGTATAGATAGCTAAGTACATGACAGGGTAGTGCAACATATCCATACACAGAGTACTAGCTACAAGGCAGATGAGTCCAACTTGTCTATATACTGAGAGTTAGCTACATGGCAGATAAATTCAGTATGTTCATATACAGAGACCCAGCTAAACGGCAGACAAGTCAAAAATGTCCACATACACAGAGCTAGCTACATGGCAGTGTAGTGCAACATTTCCATATACAGAGTTCTAGCTACAAGGCAGATGAGTCTAACTTGTCTATATAGAGAGAGATAGCTACTTGGCAGAGTTGTCCAACATATCCATATATAGAATACTAGCTACATGGGAGATGAGTAAAACATGACCATATACTGAGAGTTAGCTACATGGCAGACAAGTCCAAAATGTCCATAGACTGAGAGCTATATACATGGCAGAACAGTCGAAAATATCCATGTTGAATGAGATAGCTACATGGCAGATGAGTACAAAATGTCCATATAGAGAGAGGTAGCTACTGGAAGGGCAGGGCAACAATTCCATATACAGAATTCTAGCTACATGGCAGTTGTGTACAACATATCCATACCCTGAAAGCTAGCTACATGGCAGACAGATCCAATATGGTCATATACGGAGAGCTACCTACTGGGCTGATCAGTCCAACATATCCATGTATATAGAGCTAGCTACATGGCAGACGAGTCCAAAATGTCCATAATCACAAGCTAGTTCCATGGCAGAGTAGTGCAAAATTTCCATATACAGGGAGCTAGCTACATGGCAGATGAGTCCAACACGTCCATATACTGAGAGCTAGCTACATGGCAGACAAGTGCAATATGTTCACATACAGAAAGCTAGATACTTGGCATTGTAGTACAAAATTTCCATATGCAGAGTTCTAGGGACAAGACAAATGAGTCCAACTTGTGTATATAATGAGAACTAGCTACGTGGCAGACAAGTCCAAAATGTTCATATACAGAGAGCTACCTTCTTGGTAGATCACTTCTACATATTCATGTACAGAGAGCTAATTACATGGCAGAGAAGTCCAATATGTTCAAGTACTGAGAGCTCCCAACATGGCAGATCAGTCCAACATATCAATGTACAGAGACTTAGCTAGATGACAGATGAGTCCAAAATGTCCATATACAGAGAGTTTGCTACATGGCAGGGTAGTGCAGCATTTCCATATACAGAGTTCCAGCTACAAGGCAGATGAGTCCATCTTGTCTATATACTGAGAGCTACCTACGTGGCAGACAAGTCCAACAGGTTCATGTACCGAGAGCTACCAACATGGCAGATCAGTCCAACATATCCATATACACAGAGCTAGCTACATGGCAGACGATTCCAAAATGTCCATATACTGAGAACTACCTACATGGCAGAACAGTCCAAAATATCAATGTACAATGAGCTAGCTACAACACAGACAAGTCCAATATATCCATATACAGACATCTAGCTACCTGGCAGAGTAGTGCAACATTTTTATATACAGAGTTCTAGCTACAAGACAGATGAGTCCATCTTGTCTCTGTACAGAGAACTAGCTACATCGTAGAGTAGTGCAATATTTCTATAAACAGGGTACTAGCTACATGGCAAATGAGTCCAACATGTCCATATACTGAGAGCTAGCTACATGACAGACAAGTCCAATATGTTCATATGCAGAATGTTACCTACATGGCAGTGTAATGCAACATTTCCAAATACAGAGTTCTAGCTAAAAGGCAGATGAGTCCAACTTATCTATAAACTAAGAGAGCTACTTGGCAGACAAGTCAAATATGTTCATATACAGAGAGTTACCTACTTGGTAGATCAGTCCAACATATCCTTGTACAGAGAGCAAGCTACAAGGCAGACGAGCTCAAAATGTCCATATACAAGGGCTAGCTACATGGAAGGGTAGTGGAAATATTCCAAATACAGAGTTCTAGCTACAAGGCAGATGAGTCCAACTTGTCTTTATACAGAGAGCTAGCTACATGGCAGATTATTTCAACATTTCCATAAACAGAGTTCGAGCTATATGGCAGATGTATCCAACGTGTCCATATACTGAGAGCTAGCTACATGGCAGACAAGACAACTATGTTCATATACAGAAAGCTAGCTACATGGCAGGGTAGTGCAACATTTCCATAAACAGAGTTTTAGCTACAAGATAGATGAGTCCCAATTGTCTATATACAGAGAGCTAGCGACATGGCAGCGTTATGCAGCATTTCCATATACAGAGTTCTAGCTACATGGCAGATGTTTCCAACATGAGTTAGCTACATCGCAGAGTAGTCCAACATGTCCATATAGAGGATATTAGCTACATGGCAGATGAGTCCAACATGTCCATATACTGAGAGCTTCCTACATGGCAGAAAAATCCAACATGTTCATATACAGAAAGCTACCTACATGGCAGAAAAATCCAATATGTTCATATACAGAAAGCTACCTACATGGCAGGGTAGTGTAACATTTCCATATACTGTGTTCTAGCTTCAAGGTAGAAGAGACCAACTTGTCTATATACAGAGAGCTAGCTACATGAAAGAAAAGTCTAAGATGTTTTTATGCAGAAAGCAGCTACCTACTTGGTAGATCAGTCCAACATATCCATGTACAGAGAGTAGCTACATGGCAGACGATTCCAAAATGTCCATATACAAAGAGCTGGCTTCATGACATGTAGTGCAGCATTTCCAAATACAGAGTTCTAAACATAAGGCAGATGAGTCCAACTTGTCTATATACAGAGAGCAAACTACATGGCTGAGTAGTGCACTATTTCCATATACAGCGTTTTAGCTCCATGGTAGATGTGTCCAATGTGTCCATATATGGAGAGCTAGCTACATGGCAGATGAGTCCAATATGTTCATATACTGAGAGTTAGCTAATGGCAGATGAGTACAAAATGTCCATATACTGATAGCTACATACATTTCAGAACAGTAGAAAATATCCATGTAACATGAGATAGCTACATGGCAGACGAGTCCAAAATGTCCATATACAGAGAGCTAGCTAAAGCAGGGTAGGGCAACATTTCCATATACAGAGTTCTAACCACAAGGAAGATGAGTCCAACTTGTCTATATACAGAGAGCTAGCTACATGGCAGGGTTGTGCAACATTTCCATATACAGAGTTCTAGCTACAAGGCAGATGAGTAAAACTTGTATATATACAGAGAACTAGCTACTTGGCAGACAAGTCAAATATGTTCATATACAGACAGCAAGCTACATGGCAGGGTAGTGCAACATTTCCATATACAGAGATCCAGCTACAAGGCAGATAAGTCCATCTTGTCTATATATTGAGGGCTAGCTACATGGTAGAGAAGTCTAATATTTTCATAACCGAGAGCTACCAACATGGCAGATCAGTCCAACATATCCATGTACAGAGAGCTAGGTACATGACAGACAAGTCCAAAATGCCCATATGCTGAGAGCTACCTGCATGGCCGAACAGTCCAAAATATCCATATTCATCGCAGCTACATCACAGCCGAGCCCAAAATGTCTATATTCAGGGATCTAGCTACCTGGTGGTGTAGAGCAACATTTCCATATACACAATTCTAGTTACAAGGCAGATGAGTCCATATTGTCTGTATACAGAGAACTTGCTACATCGCATAGTAGTGCAACATTTCCATATATAGAGTTCTAGCTACATGGCTGATATGTCCTACATGTCCATAAACTGAGAGCTAGCTACATGGCAGAGAAGTCCAACAGGTCCATACACAGGGTACTAGCTATATGCAGATGAGTCCAACATGTCCATATACTGAGAGCTAGCTACATGGCATACAAGTCCGATATGTTCATATACAGAGAGCTAGCTACATGGTGTGGTAGTGCAACATTTCCATATACAGAGTTCTAGCTACAAGGCAGATGTTCCAACTTGTCTATATCCTGAGAGGTAGCTATATGGCAGAGAAGTTCAATATGTTCATAAACAGAGAGCTGCCAACTTGGCAGATCCGTCAAACATATCCATGTACAGAGAGGTAGCTACATCGCAGACGAGTCCAAAATATCCACTTACAAAGAGCTAGCTTCATGGCAGGGTAGTGTAACATTTCAATATACAGAGTTGTAGCTACAAGGCAGATGAGTCCAACTTGTCTACATGGCTGAGTAGTGCCACATTTCCATATACAGAGTTATAGCTCCATGGCAGAAGTGTCCAACGTGTCCATATACTGAGAGCTAGCTACATGGCAGAGCAGTCCAACATGTCCATATCCAGGGTACTAGCTACATGGCATATGAGTCCAACATGTCCATATACTAAGAGCTAGCTACATGGCAAACAAGTCCATTATGTTCATCTACAGAGAGCTGGCTACATGGAAGGGTAGTGCAACCTTTCCATATACAGAGTTCTAGGCACAAGGCAGATGAGTTCAACTCGTCTATACACAGAGACCTAGCTACATGGCAGGGAATTGCAACATTTCCATATACAGAGTTATAGCTATAAGGCAGATGAGTCCAGTTTGTCTATATACAGAGAGCTAGCTACATGGCACAGTAGTGCAACATTTCCATATACAGGTATTAATCACATGGCAGATGAGTCCAACATGTCCATATAGTAAGAGCTAGCTACATGCCGAAAAGTCCCATATGTTCATATAGAGAGAGCTGGCTACATGGCAGAGTAGTGCAACATTTCCATATACAGAATTCTAGTTACAAGGCACATGAGTCTAACTTGTGTATATACAGAGAGCTGGCTATATGGGAGAGTAATGCAACATGTCTATATGCACAGTTCTAGCTACAAGGCAGAATGTGTCCAACTTTTCTTTATACTGAGAGATAGCTACATGAGAGACAAGTCCAATATGGTCATATACAGGGAGCTCACTACATGTCAGTGTAATGCAACTTTCCATATACAGAGTTCTAGCTACAAGGCAGATGAGTCTAACTTTTCTAAATACTGAGAGCTAGCTACATGGCAGACTAGTCCAAAATGTCGATATGCAGACAGCTAGCTACATGGCAGAGAAGTGCGACATTTCCATATATATAATGCTAATTACAAGACAAGTGAGTACAACTTGTCTATACACAGGGATCTAGCTACATGGCCGTGTAGTTCAACATTTACATATACAGAGTTCTAGCTACATGGCAGTTGTGTCCAACGTGTCCATATACTGAGAGCTAACTACATGGCAGAGTAGTCCAACATGCCCATAAACAGTGTACTAGCTACATGGCAGATGAGTTCAAAATGTCAATATACTTAGAACAAACTACAAGGCAGATGAGTCCAACTTGTTTATATACCGAGAGCTAGCTACAGCGCAGACAAGTCGTAAATGTTCATATACATGGCAGATCAGTCCAACTTATCCATGTACAGAGATCTAGCTATATGACAGACGAGTCCAAAATGTCCATATACGGTGAGCTAACTATATGGCAGGGTAGTGCAACATTTCCATATACAGAGTTCTAGCTACAAGGCAGATAAGTCAATCTTGTCTAGATACTGAGCGATAGATACATGGCAGACAATTCTAATATGTTCATTAACAGAGATCTAACAACTTGGCAGGTCAGTTCAACATATCCATGTACAGAGAGCTAGCTACATGGCAGTGGAGTTGAAAATGTCCATATAATGAGAGCTACCTACATGGCAGAACAGTCCAAGATATTCATGTACAATGAGATAACTATATATATGACAGACGAGTCCAAAATGTCCATATAAAGAGAGCTAGATACCTGGCAGGATAGTGCAACATTTCCATATACAGAATTTTAGCTACATGGCAGATGCGTACAACGTGTCCATACACTGAGAGCTAGCTACACAGCAGAGTAGTCCAACATGTCCATATACAGGGTACTACTACATGTCCGATGAGTCCAACATGTCCACATACTGAGATCTAGCTACATGGCATACAAGTCCAATATGTTCATATACGGAGAGCTAGCAACATGGCAGCACAGTGAAACATTTCCATATACAGAGTTCTAGCTACAAGGCAGATGAGTCCAACTTGTCTATATACTTAGAGCTACCTACATGGCAGAAAAGTCCAATATGTTCATATACAGAGAGCTTCCTACATGGTAGATCTGTCCAACATATCTATGTACAGAGAGCTAGCTACATGGCAGATGAGTTCAAAATATCCATATACAGAGAGCTAGCTACATGGCAGGGAAGTGCAACATTTCCATATACAGAGTTCGAGCTACAAGGCAGATGAGTCCAACTTGTCTGTATACTGCGAGCTAGTTACATGGCAGACAAGTCCAATATGTTCATAAACCGAGAGCTACGTACATGGAAAATCAGTCCAAATTATTCATGTACACAGAGCTATCTACATGGCAGATGAGTCCAAAATGATAAAAACAGAGAGCTAGCTACATGGAAGGGTAGTGCAACATTTCCATATACAGAGTTCTAGCTACAAGGCAGATGAGTCCAACTTGTCTATATACATAGATCTAGCTACATGGTAGAGTAGTGCAACATTTCCATATGCAGAGTTCTCACTACAAGGAAGATGAGTACAACTTGTCTATATACTGAGAACTAGCTACATGACAGACAAGTCGAATATGTTCCTATACATAGAGCTACCTACTTGGTAGATCACTCCAACATATCCATGTACAGAGACCTAGCTACATCACAGAAGAGTCCTAAATGTCCTTATACAGAGAGCTAGCTACATGGCACAGTAGTGCAACATTTCCATATACAGAATTCTAGCTAAAAAGCAGATGAGTACAACTTGTCTACATACAGAGAACTAGCTACATGGCAGAGTAATGCAACATGTCCATATACAGAGTACTAGCTACATGACACATGAGTCCAAAATGTCCATATACTGACATATACATGGTAGACAAGTCCACTATGCTCAAATACAGAGAGATGGCTACATTGGAGTGTAGTGCAACATTTCCATATACAGAGTTCTAGCTAAAAGGTACATAAGTCCAACTTGTCTATATACTGAGAGCTACCTACATGACAGACAAGTCCAATATGTTCATATACAGAGAGTTACCTATTTGGTAGATAAGTTCAACATGTCCATGTACAGAGAGCTCACTACATGGTAGACGAGTCCAAATTGTCCATATACAGAGAGCTAGCTACATGGCAGGGTAGTGCAACATTTCCATATACAATGTTGTAGCTACAAGGCAGATGAGTCCAACTTCTCTATATATGGAGAGCTAGCTAGATGACGGACAATTCTAATATGTTCATATATAGAGAGCTGCCTAATTGGCAGATCAATCCAACATTTCCATGTACACAGAGATAGCTACACGGCAGAGTGGTCCAAAATGTCCATATACACAGAGCTAGCTACGTGGCAGAGTATTGCAACTTTTCCACATACAGAGTTCTAGCTATAAGGCAGATGTGACCAACTTGTCTATATACAGAGAGCTAGCAACATGGAAGAGTAGTGCAACATTTCCATATACAGAGTTCTATCTACATGGCAGATGTGTGCAATGTGTCCACATACTGAGAGCTGGCTACATGGTAGAGTAGTCCAACATTTCCAAATACAGGGTAGTAGCTTCATGGCAGATGAGTCCAACGTGTCAATATATTGAGAACTAGTTACATGGCAGACAAATCCATTATGTTCATATACACAGAGCTACCTACTTCGGAGATCAGTCCAACATATTCTTGTACAGAGAGCTAGTTACATGGCAGAAAAGTCCATTGTGTTCATATAGAGAGAGCCAGCTACATGACAGGGTAGTTCAACATTTCTATATACAGAGTTCTAGCTAAAAGGCAGATGAGTCCAACTTGTCAACATACAGAGAGCTGGCTACATGGCAGAGTATTACAACATGTCCATATAGAGGGTACTAGCTACATGGGAGATGAGTCCAACATGTCCATATACTGAGAGCTAGCTACATAGTAGACAAGTCCACTATGTACATATACAGAGAGCTAGCTACATGGCAGTGTACAGCAACATTTCCATATACAGAGTTCTAGCTACATGGCAGATGTGTCCATCATGTCTATATACTGAGAGTTAGGTACATGGTAGAAAAGTCCAATATGTTGATATACAGAGAGGTAGCTACATATCAGTGTAGAGCAACATTTCCATATACAGAGTTCTGGCTATAAGGCAGATGAGTCCATCTTGTCTATATACTGAGAGCTAGCTACATGGCAGGGAAATGCAACATTTCCATATACAGAGTTCTAGCTGCAAGGCAGATGAATCCAACTTGTCTGCATACTGAGAACTAGAAACATGGCAGAGTAGTGCAACATGTCAATATTCAGTGTAGTAGCTACATGGCAAGATAGTCTAACATGTCCATATACTAAGAGCCAGCTACATGACAGACAAGTCCCATATGTTCATATAGAGAGAGCTAGCTACATGACAGGGTAGTACAACATTTCCATATACTGAGTTCTAGCGAGAAGTCAGATGAGTAAAACTTGTCTATGTACAGAGAGCTAGCTACATGGAATTATAATGCAACATTTTCATATATAGATGTCTAGCGACAAGGCAGATGAATCCAACTTGTCTATATACAGAGCACTAGCTACACGGAAGGGTAATGCAACATTTCCAAATACAGGGTTCTAGCTACTTGGCAGATGTGTCTAACGAATCCATACACGGAGAGCTAGCTACATGGCAGAATAGTCCAACAAGTCCATATACAGGGTCCTAGCTATATGGTAGATGAGTCAAACATTTCCATATACTGAGAACTACCTACATGGAAGACAACTCCAATATGTTCAAACACAGGGAGCTACCTACTTGGCAGATTAGTCCAACATATCCATGTACAGAGAACTAACTACATGTCAGAAGAGTCCCAAATGTCCAAATGCAGTGATCTAGCTACATGGCAGGCTAGTGGAAAGTTTCCATACACAGAGTTCTAGCAACAAGGTAGATGATTCCAACTTGTCTATATACAGAGAGGTAGCTACATGGAATGGTAGTGCAACATTTCCATATACATGGTTCTAGCTACAGGGAACATGTGTCCAATTTGTCTATATACTGAGAACTACCTACAAGGAAGAGTAGTACATAATTTCCAAATACACAGTTCAAGCTACATGACAATTGAGTCCTACTTGTCTATATCCATAGAGCTAGCTACATGGCAGAGTAATGCAACATGTCCATATAGGGTACTAGCTAAATGGCAGATGAGTCCAACATGTCCATATACTGAGAGCTAGCTACATGGCAGACAAGTCTAAAATGTTCACAGAGAGCTAGCCACATGGCAGGGTAGTGAATTATTTCATATACAGAGTTCAAGCTAGATGGCAGATGATTTCAACTTGTTTATATACAGAGAACTAGCTATATTGTAGAGTAGTGCAACATGTCCATATACAGATTACTAGCAATATGGCAGAGTAGTCCAACATGTCCATATACAGGGACTAACTAAATGGCAGATGAGTAAAACATGTTCATATACGGAGAGCTAGCTACATGGCAGACAACTACAATATGTTCACATACAGAGAGGTACATACTTGGCAGATCAGTCAAACATATCCATGCACAGAGAGCTAGCAACATGGCATACGAGTCCCAAATGTCCATATACAGAAAGCTAGCTACATGGCAGGGTATTGCAACATTTCCATATACAGAGTTCTAGTTACAAGGCTGTTAAGTCCAACTTGTCTATATACAGAGAGTTAGCTACATGGCAGGGAAGTGCAGGATGTCCATCTAAAGAGTACTAGCTACATGGCAGGTGAGTCC
>NW_006408916.1:609561-610639 GCF_000296735.1 Chrysochloris asiatica
CAGATGTGTCCAATTTGTCCATATACTGAGAGCTAGCTACATGGCAGAGTAGTCCAACATGTCCATATATAGGGTACAAGCTACATGGCAGATGAGTCCAATGTATCCATATACTGTGAGCTAGTTACATGTCAGACGACTCCAAAATGTCCGTATACAGAGAACTAGCTACATGGCAGGGTATTGTAACATTTCCATATACAGAGTTGTAGCTACAAGGCAGATGAGTCAAAATTTTCTTTAGACAGAGAGCTAGCTACATGGCATGGAAGTGCAACATTTCCATATACAGAGTTCAAGCCATAAGGCCGATATGTCCAACTTTTTTATATATGCAGAGCTAGCTACGTGGCAGAAGAGTGCAGCATGTCCATATATAGGGTCCTAGCTACATTGCAGACGAGTCCAACATGTCCATATATTGTGATCTAGCTACATGTCAGATAAGTCCAATATGTTCTTATATAGAGAGCTTGCTACATGTCAGGGTAGTGTACCATTTCCATATGCAGAGTTCTAGCTACATGGCAGATGTGTCCAATATGTCCATATACTGATAGCTAGCTACATGGAAGAGTAGTCCAACATGTCAATACACAGAGTACTAGATATATGACAGATGAGTCCAACATGTCCATATACTGAGAACTTGCTACATGGCAGACAAATCCAATATGTTCATATACAGAGAGCAACATACTTGGGAGATAAATCCAACATATCCATGTACAGAGAGCTAGCTACATGGCAGACGAGACACAAGCGTCCGTATACAGAGAGCTAGCTACATGGCAGGATAGTGCAACATTTTCATATACAGAGTTCAAGTTAAAAGGCAGATGAGAGAACAAACAAGATGGCGGATCAGGTGGACGTATAGCAGAGAGCTTCGGCAACAACAACACAGAATACCCGACCTAGCAGGCTCAGGGGATGGTCCTAGAACACTAAACCACATATAAAGGAATACTTAGAAGGTTGGAAGGCTCACAGCTGGGGGAATTTGTGGCAGAAGCAAGAAATCTATTGTTTTCTAGTCTGGGACGCTCGGCTGCTCCAGGAGCCGCCATCTTGGGTG
>NW_006408916.1:613129-621620 GCF_000296735.1 Chrysochloris asiatica
TTTTTTTGTTTGTGTGGTTTTTTAAAAAAAAGCTAAAGTGGATAAAGAGAAATACTTTTAACTGATGGTGTATGGAGGGGATTATAATCAATGTAATGAAACAAGTTATATGAAGTGATGAATGTGAAACTGATGATGTGCCCTGTAAACTTTCACTCAATCCACAATAAAAACCTTAAATAAAAAAAAATAAAAAAAAGGCGGATGAGTCCATCTTGTCTATACACAGAGAGCTAGCTACATGGCAGGGAAGGGAAACATTTCCGTATACAGTGTTCTACCTACAAGGCAGATGAATACAACTTGGCTATATACATAGAGCTAACTACATGGCAGGGTAGTGCAACATTTCCATATACAGAGTGTTATTTACATGGCATATGTGTCCAACGTGTCCATATACTGAGAGCTAGCTACATGGCAGATCAGTCCAAAATGTCCATGCCCAGAGAGCTAGCTACAAGTCAGAAAAGTCCAAAATGTGCATAAACATGGAGCTAGCAACATGGCAGAGTAGTGCATCATTTCCATGTAAAGAGTTCAAGCTATATGGCAGAAGAGTCCAACTTGTCTATATACAAAGTTGTAGGTACATGGCAGATGTGTCCAACATGCCCATATACTGAAAGATAGCTACATGGCAGACAAGTTCAATAAGTTCACATACAGTGTGCTATCTACTTGGCAGATATATCCAACATATTCATATACAGAGAGCTAGCTACATGGCAGACGAGTTTTAAATATCCATATACAGAAAGCTAGCTACATGGCAGGGTTGTGCAACATTTCCATATACAGAGTTCTAGCTACATGGCAGATATGTCCAACGTGTCCATAAACTGAGAGCTAGCTACATGGCAGACAAGAGCTGGCTACATGGCAGGGTAGTGTATCATTTCCATATACAGCATTCTAGCTACAAGGCAGATGAGTCCAACTTGTCTTTTTACAGAGATCTAGCTACATGCCAGGGTAGTCCAACATTTCCATATACAGAGTTCTAGCTACAAGGCAGATGAGTCCAAAGTGTCCATATACTGAGAGCTAGCTACATGGCAGAGTAATGCAACATGTCTATATGCAGAGTTCTAGCTACAAGGCAGATATGTCCAACTTGTCTATATACTGAGAGCTATTTACATGGCAGACAAGTACAATATGTTCATATACAGAGAGCTAGCTACAAGACAGGGTAGTGCAACATTTCCATATACAGATTTCTAGCTATGAGGCAGATGACTCTGACTTGTCTATATACAGAGAGTTAGCTACATGGCAAGATAGTGCAACATTTCCATATACAGAGTTCTAGCTCCAAGGCAGATGAGTTCATCTTGTCTATATACAGAGAGCTAGCTAGCTACATGGCAGGATAGTGTAACATTTCCAAATACACAGTTCTAGCTACAAGACAGATGAGTTCAAATTGTCTATTTACAGAGGGCTAGCTACATGGCAGGGTAGTGCAATATTTCCATATACTGGGAGCTAGCTAAGTGGCAGGGTAGTGCAATAATTCCATTTACAGAGTTCTAGCTACAAGGCAGATGAGTCCATTTGTCCTTATACTGAGAACTAGCTATATTGCAGAGTATTCCAACATGTCCATACACAGGGTCCTAGCTACATGGCAGATGTGTCCAAAGTGTCCATATACTGAGAACTAGCTTCATGGCAGGCTAGTCCAACATGTCCATATGCAGAGTTCTAGCCACATGGCAGATGTGTCCAACGTGTCCGTATACTGAGAGTTACCTACATGGCAGATCAGTCCATAATATCCATGTACAGAGAGCTAAGAACATGTTAGATGAGTCCAACGTGTCCATATACTGAGAGCTAGCTACATGACAGATTAGTCCATTATGTACATATACAGTGTACTAGCTACATGATAGATGAGTCCAACATGCCAAAATACTGAGAGATAACTACATGGCAGAGGAGTATAATATGTTCATATACAGAGCTACCTACTTGAGAGATCAGTCCAACATATCCATGTACTGAGAGCTAGCCATATGGCAGATGAGTCCAAAATGTCCATTACTGATAGCTAGCTATATTTCAGAGTAGTCCAACATGTCCATATAAAGGATACTAGCTACATGGCAGATGAATCCAACATGTCCATGCACTGAGAGCTAGCAGACGAGTCCAATATTTTCATAATCAGAGAGCTTCCTACTTTGCAGACTACTCCAATATGTTCATATACAAAGAAATACCTACATGGCAGATCAGTCCAACATATTATGTAGAGAGCTAGCTACATTCCTAACAAGTCCAAAATGACCATATACAGACAGCAAGATAAATGGTAAGGTAGTGCAACATTTCCATATACAGAGTTCTAGCTACATGGCAGATGTGTCCGACGTGTGCATATACTGAGAGCTAGCTACATGGCAGAGTAGTCCAACATGTCCATATACAGTGTACTAGCTACATGGGAGATAAGTCCAACTGGTCTATATACAGAGAGTTAGCTACATGGCAAAGTAGTGCATCATTTCCATATACAGAGTTCAAGCTACATGTCAGAAGTGTACAAAGTGTTCATATTCTGAGGTACTAGAACATGGCAGAGGAGTCCAAAGTGTCCATACACTGAGAGCTAGATCCATGACAGAATAGTCCAATACGTCCATATACAGGGTACTAGCTACATGACAGATGAGTGCAACATGCCCATATACTGAGAGCTAGCTACATGGCATATAAGTCCAATATGTTCATATACAGAGAGCTACCTACTTAACAGAACAGTCCAACATATCCATGTACTGAGAGCTACCTATATGTCAGACGAGTCCAAAGTGTCCATATTCTGATAGCTAGCTACATGGAAGAGTAGTCTAAGCTGTCAAAATACAGGGTAATAGCTACATGGCAGATGAGTCCAATATGTCAATATACTGAGAGATAGCTACATGGCAGACGTGTCCAACATGTCCATATACAGAGAGCTAGCTACATGGCAGGGTAGTGCAACATTTCCATATACAATTTTTTATCTACAAGGCAGATGGGTCCAACTTGTCTATATAGTGAGAGCTAGCTACATGGAATAGTAGTCCAACATGTCCATATACAGGGTACTAGCTACATGGCAGATGAGTCCTTCAGGTCCATATATTGAGAGCTAGCTTCATGGGAGACAAGTCCAATATGTTCATATACAGAGAGTTAGCTACATGGCAGTTTAGTGAAAATTTTCCATATACTGGAAGCTAGCTACATGGAAGAAAATCCAATATGTTCATATACAGAGAGCTAGTTACATGTGAGATCAGTCCATAATATCCATGTCAGGAGAATATAAGTCCAATATGTTCATATACAAAGAGGTACCTACTTGGCAGATAAGTCCAACATATCTATGTACATTGCAAAAAAGTCCAAATTGTCTATATACAGGCAGCTAGCTACATGGCAGGGTAGTGCAACATTTCCATATACAGAGTTCTAGCTACAAGGCAGATGAGTCCACCTTGTCTATATACAGAGAGCTAGCTACATGGCAAGATAGTGCATCATTTCCATATACAGAGTTCTAGCTACAAGCAGATGAGTTCAACTTATCCATACACTGACACTTAGCTACATGGCAGATTAGTCCAACATGTCCATTTAAAGAGTTCTAGCTACGTGGCTGATGAGTCCAGCTTGTCCATATACTGAGAGCTAGCTACATGGCATTCAAGCCAAATATGTTCATATACAGAGAACTAGCTACATGGCAGGGTAGTGCAACATTTCCATTTAAAGAGTTCTAGCTACAAGGCAGATGAGTCCAATTTGCACATATACTTAGAGCTAGCTACATAACAGAATATTGCAACATTTCTATATACAGAGTTCTAGCTTCATGGAAGATGTGTCCACCGTGTCCATATACTGAGAGCTAGCTACATGGCAGACGAGTCCAACATGTCCATGTACTGAGAGCTAGCTACATGGCAGTCAAGTAAAATATGTTCATGTACAGAGAGCTACCTACTTGGCAGATCAGTCCAATATGTCCATTTACAGAGAGCTAGCTACATGGTAGACGAGTTCAAATGTCCACATACAAAGAACTAGCTATACAAAAGAGTTCTGCGGCATTGCCCCATACAGAGTTCTAGCTACATGGCAGATGTGTCCAACGTGTCAATATACTGAGAACTAACCACAAGACAAATCTGTCCAAAATATCCAAGAACAGAGAGTTACTACATGGCAGACGAGTCCAAAATGTCCATATACAGAGAGTTAGCTACATGGCAGCGTAATGCAACATTTCCGTATACAGAGTTCTAGCTATAAGGCAGATGAGTCCAACTTGTCTATATAAATAGAGATAGCTACTTGGACGAGAAGTGCAAAATTTCCATATACAGAGTTCTAACTACATGGCAGATGTGTCCAAAGTGTCCATATACTGAGAGCTAGATACATGGCAGAGTAGTCCAACATATCCATATACAGGGTACTAGCTACATGGCATATGTGTCCAACATGTCTATATACTGAGAGGTAGATACATGGCAGACAATCCAATATGTTCATAAAAAGAGAGCTAGCTATATAGCAGGGTCTGCGACATTTCCATATACAGATTTCTAGCTACAAGGCAGATGAGTCCAACTTGTCTATATACAGAGAGCCAGCTACATGGAAGGGGAGTGCAACATTTCCATATGAAGAGTTCTAACTACAAGGCACATTAGTCTAACTTTTCTGTATACAGAGAGCTAGTTACATCTAATGAGAGTGCAACATTTCCTTATACAAAGTTCTAACTATTAGGCAGATGTGTCCAACATGTCCATATACTTAGAGCTAGCTACATGTCAGACAAGTCATATATGTTCATACAAAGAGAGCTAGCTACATGGTAGTGCAACATTTCCATATACAGAGTTCTAGTTACATGGCAGATCTGTCCAACGTGTCCATATACTGAGAGCTAGCTAGATGGCAGATCAGTCCAAAATTTCCATGCACAGAGAGCTAGGTACATGTCACACAAGTCCAAAATGTCAATAAACAGAGAGCTAGGTATATGGCAGAGTAGTGCATCATTTCCATATTCAGAGTTTAAGCTACATGGCAAATGAGTCCAAAGTTTCATATACTGAGAGCTAGCTACATGGCAGAGTAGTCCAACGTGTCCATATACAGAGCTGTAGCTACATGGCAGATGTGTCCAATGTCTCCATATACTGAGAGCTTGCCACATGGCAGACAAGTCCAATATGTTCATATACAGAGAGGTAGCTACATGGCAGGGTAGTGCAAAATATCCATATGCAGAGTTCTACCTAAATGGTAGATGTTTCCAACTTGTCCATATATTGAGAGCTAGCTACATGGCAGAGGAGTCCAACATGTCCATATTCAGGGTACTAGCTACATAGCAGATGAGGCCAACATGTCAATATACTGAGAGTTAACTATATGTCAAATGAGTCCAGCATGTGTATATATAGAGGACTTGCTCCCTGGCTAATGAGTCCAACATATCCCTATACATGGCAGGATAGTGAAACATTTCCATATACAGAGTACTAGCTACATGGCAAATGTGTCCAACATGTCCATATACAGAGAGCTAGCTACATGTTTTTGTAGTGCAACATTTCAATATACAGAGTTTTAGCTACAGGTCAGATGAGTCCCACTTTTCTATTTAAAGAAAGTTAGCTACATGTCAGAGTAGTGCAATGAAATTTTCCATATACAGAGTTCTAGCTACATGGCAGATGTGTCCAACGTGTCCATATACTGAAAGTTACCTACATGGCAAACAAGGCCAACATGTTCATATACAGAGAGCGACTTACTTGGCAGATCAGTCCAACATATCCATGTACAGGAGGTAGCTACATGGCAGACTAGTCCAAAATGTCCACATACAGAGTGCTAGCTACATGGCAGGGTAGTGCAACATTTCCATATACATAGTTCTAGCTACAAGGCAGCTTAGTCCATCTTGTCTATATACAGAGAGCTATCCATATGGCAGAGTAGTGCAACATTTCCATATACAGAGTTCTAGCTGTATGGCAGTTATTTCCAAAGTGTCCATATACTGAGAGCTAGCTACGTGGCAGACAAGTCCAATATGTCATATAGAGTGAGCTACATGCTTGACAGATAAGTCAAACATATCGATGTACAGAGAGCTAGCTTCATGGCAGACGAGTTCAAAATGTCCATATACAGAGAGCTAGCTACATGGTAGGGTAGTGCAACATTACCATATACAGAGGTCTAGCTACAAGACAGATGAGTCCAAATTGTCTATATACATAGAGCTCACAACATGGCAGTGTAGTGCATCATTTCCATATAAAGATTTCTAGTTACATACAGATATTTCCAATTTGTCCATATGCTGAGAGCTAGCTACATGGTAGATCAATCCAAAATATTCATGCACAATGAGATAGCTACATGTCAGACAAGTCCAAAATGTCCATGAACAGAGAGCGAGCTACATGGCAATGTAGTACATAATTTCCATAAACAGAGTTCAAGCTACATGGCAGATGAGTCCAAAGTGTTCTTATACTGAGAGCTAGTTACATGGCAGAGTAGTCCAACATGTCCAAATACAGAGTTCTAGCTACATGGCAGATGTGTCCAACTTGTCCATATACTGAGAGCTAGCTACATGGCATATCAGTCCAAAATATCTATGTACAGAGAGTTAGCTACATGTCAACTGAGTGCAAAATGTCCATGCACAGAGAGCTAGCTACATGGCCGAGTAGTGCATCATTTCCATATAGAGAGTTCTAGCTACATGGCAGATGTGTCCAATGTGTCCACAAACTGAGAACTAGCTACTTGGCAGACAAGTCCAATACGTTCATATAAAGAGAGCTAACTACTTAGCAGATCAGTCCAAAATATCTTTGTACAGAGACTACTACATGGCATACAAGTTCAAAATGGACATATACAGAGAACTAGCTTCATGGAAGTGTAGTGCAACATTTCCATATACAGAGTTCTAGCTACCTGGCAGATATATCCAACGAGTCCATATACTGAAAGCTAGCTATATGTTAGATCCGTCCAAACTATCCATGCACAGAGAGCTCACAACATTTCAGAAGAGTGCAAATTGTCCATATTCAGAGAGTTAACTACATGGCAGAGTAGTATATCATTTCCATATACAGAGTTCAAGCTACATGGCAGATGTGTCCAACGTGTCCATACACTGAGAGCAAGCTACATGGCAGATCAGTACAAAATATCCATGTACAAAGAGTTAGCTACATGTCAAATGAGACCAAAATGTTCATGCACAGAGAGCTAGCTCCATGGCCGAGTAGTGCCTCATTTCCATATACAGAGTTCTAGCTATATGGCAGATGTGTCCAATGTGCCCATATACTGCGAGATTGCTACATGGCAGACAAGTTCAATAAGTTCATACACAGAGAGCTACCTACTTGGAAGATCACTCTAACATATCCATGTACAGAAAGCTAGCTACATGACAGACGAGTCTTGAATGTCCTTGTTCAAAGAGCTAGCTACATGGCAGGGTAGTGCAACATTTCCATATAAAGACTTATAGCTACATGGCAGATATGTCCATAGTGTTCATACACTGAGAATTACCTACACGGCTGACAAGTCCAATATATTCATATACAGAGAGCTAACTACTTAGTAGTTCAATCCAAGATATCCATGTACAGAGAGCTAACTACATGGCAGACAAGTCCAAAATGTCCATATATAGAGAGCTTGCTTCATGGAAGACAAGTCAAAATGTTCATATATAGAGAGCTACATAAATGGCAGGGTAATGCAACATTTCCATATACAGAGTACTAGCTACATGGCAGATGTGTCCAACGTGTCCCTATACTGAGAGCTACCTACATGGCAGATCAGTCCAAATATCCATGTACACAGAGCTAGCTACATGTTAGATGAGTCCAAAATATCCATATACAGAGAGCTAGCTACATGGGAGTGTAGTGCAACAGATTTATATACAGAGTTTTAGTTACAAGGCAGATGAGTCCAACTTGTCTATATAGAGAAAGTTAGCTACATGGCAGCATAGTGCAACATTTCCATATACATGGTTCTAGCTACAAGGCAGATGGGTCCAAGTTGTCTATATACAGAGAACTAGCTACATGGCAGAGTAGTGCAGCATTTCCATATACAGAGTTCTAGCTACATAGCAGATGTGTCCAACGTTTCCATATACAGAGAGCTAACTACCTGTCAGTTCAGTCCAACATATCCATTTACATAGAGCCTGCTACATGGCAGACGAATCCAAAATGTCCATATACAGAGAGCTAGCTACATGGCAGGGTAGTGCAACATTTTCATATACAGAGTTCTAAGTACATAGCAGATGTGTTCAACCTGTCCATATACTGAGAGCTAGCTACATGGCAGAGTAGTCCAACATGTCCTTATACAGGGTACTATCTACATGGCACCTGAGACCAAAGTGTTC
>NW_006408916.1:621720-632406 GCF_000296735.1 Chrysochloris asiatica
TGTCCATATAAAGAGTACTAGCTACAAGGCAGATGAGTCCAACTTGTCTATATACAGAGAGCTAGCTACATGGCAGGGTAGTGCAACATTTACATATACATAGTTCTACCTATGAAGCAGATAACTCCAACTTGTCTATATATAGAGAGGTAACTACATGTCATGGTAGTGAAACATTTCCATATACAGAGTTGTAGTTACATGGCAGATGTGTCCATCGTGTCCATATACAGAGAGCTAGCTACATGGCAGATCAGTCCAAAATATCCATACACAGAGAGCTAGCTACATGTCAGAAATGTTCAAAATGTCCATAAACAGAGAGCTAGCTACGAGGCAGAGTAGTGCCTCCTTTCCATATACAGATTCAAGATACACGGCAGATGAGTCCAGAGTGTTCATATACTGAGAGCTAACTACATGTCAGAGTAGTCCAACATGTCCATATACAGAGTTCTAGTTACATGGCATATGTGTCCAACGTGTCCATAAACTGAGAGCTAGCTACATGGCAGAGAAGTCCAATATGTTCATATACAGAGAGCTACCTACTTGGCAAATCAATTCATCATATCCATGTACAGAGAGCTAGATACATGGCACACGAGTCCAAAATGTCCATGTATAGAGAGCTAGCTACAAGACAGGGTAGTGCAATATATCCATATACAGAGTTTGAGCTACATCGCAGATGTGTCCAACGTGTCCATATACTGAAAGCTACTTACATGGCAGACAAGGCTAATGTGTTCATATACAGAGAGCTACCTATTTGGCAGATCATTCCAACATATCCAAGTAAAGAAACTAGCCAAATGGCATACGAGACCAAAATGTGCATATACAGAGCTAGCTACATGGCAGGGTAGTGCAATATGTCCACATACAGAGTTCTAGCTACAAGGCAGATTATTCTAACTTGTCTATATACAGAAACCTAACGACATGGCAGAGTAGTGCAACATTTCCATATACAGAGTTCTAGCTACATGGCAGATGTGTCCAACTTGTCCATATATTAAGAGCTACATACATGTCAGATGAGTCCAAAATGTCCATGCACAGAGTTCAAGCTACATGGCAGATGGGTCCCAAGTGTTTATATGCTGAGAGCTAGCTACATAGCAGAGTAGTCCAACTTGTCCATAGACAGAATACTAGCTACATGGCAGATGTGTCCAAAGTGTCCATATACTGAGAGCTAGTTACATGGCTGACGGGTCCAAAATGTCCATATACAAAGAACTAGCTAAATGGCAGGGTAGTGCAACACTTCCATATACAGAATTCCAACCATATGGCAGATGGGTCCATCATGTCAATATACTGAGAGCAAGCTACATGGTAGTGTAGCCCAACATGTCCATATACAGTGTACTATATACATGGCAGATGAGTCCAACATGTCTATATACAGAGAGTTAACTACTTGGCAAATGAGTCCAACATGTGTTTATATAGAGGACTAGCTCCCTGGATATTGAGTCCAATATGTCGATATACTGAGAGCTAGATTCATGGCAGACAAGTCCAATATGTTCATATACAGAGAGCTTGCTTAATGGAAGGGTAGAGCAACATTTCCATATACAGAGATCTAGGTACAAGGCAGATGAGTCCAACTTGTCAATATACAGAGAGCTAGCTACATGGCAGAACAGTGCAAAATTTCCATATACAAAATTCTAACTACATGACAGATGTGTCAAATGTGCCAATATTTTGAGAGCTGGCTACATGGCAGACAAGTTCAATATGTTCATATACAGAGAGCTAACTACTTGTCAGGTCAGTTCAGCATATCCATGTACAGAGAGCTACCTACAGGTCAGATGAGTCCAAAATGTCCATATACAGAGAGCTAGCTACATGGCAGGCTAGTGCAACATTTCCATATGCAGAGTTCTAGCTACGAGGCAGAAGAATCCAACTTGTCTATATACCGAGAGCTAGCTACATGGCAGAGGAGTACAAAATTTCCATATACATGAGTTCTAGCTACATGGAAGATGTGCCCAACGTGTCCATATAATGAAAGCTAGGTACCGGGCAGAGTAGTATAACATGTCCATATACAGGGGACTAACTACATGGTAGATGTGTCCAACGTGTCCATATACTTAGAGCTAGCTACATGGCAGACAAGTCCAATTTGTTCATATACAGAGAGCTAGCTACATGGCAGGGTTTTGCAACCTTTCCACATACAGAGTTGTACCTACATGGCAGATATGTCCAACTTGTCCATATACTGAGAGCTAGTTATATAGCAGAGTAGTGTAAAATGTCCTTATTCAGTGTACTAGCTACATGGCATATGAGTCCAACATGTCCATATACTAAGAGTTAAATGCATCACAAATGAGTCCAAGATGTGTATATATAAAGGACTAGCTCCGTGGCTAATGAGTCCAACATGTCCATATATTGAGAGCTAGTCACATGGCAGACAAGTCCAGTATGTTCATATACAGAGAGTTACCTACTTGGCAGATCAGTCCAACATATCCATGTGCAGAGAGCTAGCTACATGGCAGAAGAGTCCAAAATGTCCATATACAGAGAGCTAACTACATGGCAGGGTAGTGCGACATTTCCATATACAGAGTTCTAGCTACATGGCAGATGTTTCCAATGTGTACATATACTGAGAGCTAGATACATGGTAGACAAGTCCAAAATGTCCATTTACAGAGAGCTAGCTACATGGCCTGTTCGTGCAACATTTCCATATACAGAGTTATAGCTACAAGGCAGATGATTCCAACTTGCATGTACGCAGAAAGTTAGCAACATGGCAGAGTAGTGCATCATTTCCATATACAGAGTTTTAGCTACATGATAGATGTGTCCAACATGTCCATTCATTGAGTGCTAGCTACATGGCAGACATGTCCAATGTGTTCATATACAAAGAGCTACCTACTTGGCAGATAAGTCCTACATATCCATGAATAGAGAGATAGGTACATGGCAGACAAGTCCAAAATGTCCATATACAGAGAGCTAGCTATATGGCAGAGTAGTTCAAAATTTCCATATGCAGAGTAATAGCTACATGGCTGATGTGCCAAAATTGCCAATATACAGAGAGATAAGTCCAATATGTTCATATACAGAGAGCTATCTACTTGGCAGATCATACCAACATATCCATGTCCAGGTGCTAGCTACCAAGCTGACGAGTCCAAAATGTTCATATACATAGAGTTAGCTACATGGCAGTGTAGTACAACAGGTCCATATAGAGAGTTCTAGCTGCAAGGCAGATTAGGCCATCTTGTCTATATAAAGGTAGCTAGCTACATGGCAGAGTACTGCAACATGTGCAGATACAGAGTTCTAGCTACATGGTAGATGTTTCCAACGTGTCCATATACTGCGAGCTAGCTACATGGCAGACCAGTCAAATATGTTCATATACAGAGAGCTACCTACTTGGCAGATCCGTCCAACATATCCATGTACAGAGAGCTAGTTACATGGCAGTTGAGTCCAAAATGTCCATATACAGAAAGCTACCTACATGGCAAGGTAATGCAATATTTCCATACACATAGTTCTAGCTACAAGGCAGATGAGTCCAACTTGTCAATATATAGAGAGCTAAATGCATGGCAGGGTAGTGAACATTTCCATATACAGAGTTCTAGCTAGATGGTAGATGTGTCCAATGTGTCCATATACTGAGAGCTAGCGGCATGGCAGATCAGTGCAAAATATACATGCAGAGAGAGATCACGACATGTCAGACGAGTCCAAAATGTCCATATACCGAGAGCTAGCTACATCACAGAATAGTGCATCATTTCCATAAATAGATTTCAAGCTACATGGCAGATGATTACAAAGTGTTCATATACTGAGAGCTTACTACATGACAGGATTGTCCAATATGTCCATATACAGATTTCTAGCTATATGGAAGATATGTCTAATGTGTCCATATACTGAGAGCTAGCTACATGGCAGACAACTCCAAAATGTTCATATAAAGAGCTAGCTACTTGGCAGATCAGTCCAACATAACCATGGCAGACAAGTCTAAAATGTCCATATACAGAGAGCTAGCTACTCTGCAGGGTAGTACAACATTTCCATATACAGAGTTCTAGCTACATGGCAGATGTGTCCAACGTGTCCATATACTGAAAGCTACCGACAGGGCAGAAAAGGCCAATACGTTCATATACAAAGAGCTACTTAATTGGCAGATCAGTCCAACATATCCGTATACAGGAAGTAGCCACAATGTAGATGAGTCCAAAATGTCCATATACAGAGAGCTAGCTCCATGGCACGGTAGTGCAACATGTCCATATACAGAGTTCTAGCTACAAGGCAGATTAGTCCAACTTGTCTATATACAGAGAGTTAGCTACATGGCAGAGTAGTGCAACAGTTACATATAAAGAGTTCTAGCTACATGGCAGATGTGTCCAATATGTCCATGTACTGAGAGCAAGCTAGATAGCAGATAAGTACAATATGTTCATATACAGAGAGATACCTACTTGTCAGATCAGTCCAATATATCCATGTACAGAGAGCTACCTATATGGCAAACGAGTCCAAAATCTCCATATACTGAGAGCTGGCTACATGGCAGAGTAGTGCAACATTTCCATATACAAGTTCTAGTTATATGGCAGATATGTGCAACGTGTCCATAGACTCAGAGCTACCTATATGGCAGATCAGTCTAAAATATCCAGGCACAGAGAACTAACTACGTTTGAGACTAGTCCAAAATGTCCATTTATAGAGAGCTAGCTACATGGCAGATGTGTCCAACGTGTCCATATATTTCGAGGTAGCTACATGAGAGACAAGTCCAATACGTTCATATACATAGAGCTCCCTACTTGGCAGATCAGTCCAACATATCCATGTACAGAAAGCTAGCTACATGACAGGTTAGTGCAACATTTCCATATACAGATTTCTAGCTACAAGGGAGATGATTCCAACTTATCTATATACAGAGAGCTAGCTATATGACAGGGTAGTGTAACATGTCCATATACAGGATATTAGCTTCATGCCAGATGAGACCAATATGTCCATATACTGAGAGCTAGCTACATGACGGACAAATCCAATATGTTCATATACAGAGAGCTAGCTACATGGCAGGGTAGTGCCACATTTGGACAAGGAGAATTCTAATTACAAGTCAGATGAGTCCAACTTGTCTATATACTGAGAGCTAGCTACATGGCAGACAAGTGCAATATGTTAATATACAGAGAACTACCTACTTGGCAGATCATTCCAAAATATCCATGTACAAAGAGCTAGCTACATGACAGACGAGTCAAAAATGTCCATATACAGAGAGCTAGCCACATGGTTGGGTAGTGCAACATTTCCATGTACAGATTCTAGCTATAAGGCATATGAGTCCAACTCATCAATTTACAAAGAGCTAGCTACATGGCAGTGTAGGACAACATTTCCATATACAGGGTACTAGCTACATGACAGATGATCCAATATGTACATATACTGAGAGCTAGCTACATGGCAGACGAGTCGAAAATGTCCATATAGAGAGAGCTAGCTACATGGCAGAGTAGTGCAACATTTCCATATACAAGTTCTAGCTATATGGCAGATGTGTCCAACGTGTCCATAGACTGAGAGCTACCTACATGGCAGATCAGTCTAAAATATCCAGGCACAGAGAACTAACTACATTTGAGACTAGTCCATAATGTCCATTTATAGAGAGCTAGCTACATGGCACATGTGTCCATATACTTTGAGGTAGCTACATTAGAGACAAGTCCAATATGTTCACATACATAGAGCTACCTACTTGGCAGATCAGTCACACATATCTGTACAGAAAGCTAGCTACATGGCAGGGTTGTACACCATTTCCATATACAGTGTACTAGCTAAAAGGCAGATGATTCCAACTTATCTATATACAGAGAGCTAGCTACATGACAGGTTAGTGAAACATTTCCATATACAGATTTCTAGCTACAAGCCAGATGAGTCCAACTTGTCTATATACAGAAAGCTAGCTATATGACAGGGTAGTGTAACATGTCCATATACAGGATATTAGCTACATGGCAGATGAGACCAACATGTCCATATACTGAGAGCTAGCTACATGGCAGACAATTACATTATGTTCACGTATAGAGATTTGGCTACATGGCAGCGTAGTGAAACATTTCCATATACAGAGTTCTAGTTACATGGTAGATGTGTCCAACATGTCCACATACAGGGTAGTAACTATAAGGCAGATTAGACCAACTTGTCTATATACAAAGAACTCCCAACTTGGCAGATCAGTACAACATATCCATGTACAGAGAGCTAGCTCCAAGTTCTAGCTATAAGAACTATATGTCCATACGCAGAGAGCTTGCTACATGGCAGATTGGTCCAACATGTCCTTATACAAGGTACTAGCTACAAGAGAGATGAGTGCATCTTGACTATGTATAGAGGGCTAACTACATGGCAGAGTAGTAAATCATTTCCATATACAGAGTTCAATCTACATGGCAGTTGAATTCAAAGTGTTCATGTACTGAGAACTAGCTACATGCCAGAATAGTCCAACATGTACATATTCTGAGAGCTAGCTAAATGGCAGAGTAGTCCAACAAGACCAATACCAGGGTACTAGCTCCAAGGAAGATGAGTGCAATGTGTCCATATTCTGAGAGCTTGCTACATGGTAGAGTAGTTCAACATTTCCAAATACAGAATTTTAGCTACATGGCAGCTGTGGCCAACGTGTCCATATGCTGAGAGCTATCTACATGGCAGAGTAGACCAACATGTCCAGACACAGGGTACTAGCTACATGGCAGTGTCCTGCAACAGTTACATATAAAGAGCTCAAGCTACAAGGAAGACGAGTCCAACTAGTCTATATAGAGAGAGCTACCTTCATGGCAGAGTAGTGCAACATTTCCATATACAGAGTTATACCTACATGGTTGATGTGTCCAACATGTCCATATACTGAGAGCTAGCTTCATGGAAGACAAGTCCTATATGGTCATATACAGAAAGCTACCTAGTTGGCAGATCAGTTCAACATATCCATGTACAGAGACCTAGCTACATGCAGATGATTCCAAATATCCATATACAGAGAGCTAGCTACATGGCAGGATATTGCAACATTTCCATATACAGAGTTCTAGGTACACAGCAGGGTAGTGCAACATTTCAATATACAGAGTTCTAGGTACATGGCAAATGTGTCCAACATATCCATATATTGAGAGCTAGTTACATGGCAGACAACTCCAAAGTGTTTATATATAGAGAGCTACCTACTTGGCAGATCAGTTCAACATATCCATGTACAGAGACTTAGGTACATGGCAGACGAGTACAAATGTCCATACATAGAGGGCTAGCTACACAACAGGGTAGTGCAACATTTCCATATATAGTGTTCTAGCTACGTGACAGATATGTCCAACATGTCCATATACTGAGAGCTACTTCCATGGCAGACAAGGCCAATATGTCCATATAGACAGAGCTACCTACTTGGCAGAGCAGTCCAACATATCCATGTACAGGAGCTAGGTAAGTGACAGACAAGTCCAAAATGTCCATATATAGAATGTTAGCTACATGTCAGGGTAGTGCATCATGTCCACATACAGAGTTCTAGCTACAAGGTAGATGAGTCCAACTTGTGTATATACAGAGAGCTAGCTATATGGCAGAGTACTACAACATTTCCATATACAGAGTTCTAGGTATACGACAGATGTGTCTCATGTGTCCATATTCTGAGAGCTAGCTATAAGGCAGATTAGTCCAACATGTCCATACACAGGGTACTAGATACATGGCAGATGATTCCAACATGTCCATATATTGTGAGCCAGCTCCAAGGTAGACAAGTCTGTTATGTTCATATACAGGGAGCTAGCTACATGGCAGAGTAGTGCAACATTTCCATATACAGAGTTCTAGCTACATGGTAGATGTGTCCAACTTGTCCATATACTGAGAGCTAGCTACATGACAGATCAGTCCAAAATATCCATGCACAGAGAGCTAGCTACATGTCAGAGAAGTTCACAATGTCCATATACAGAGAGCTAGCTACATGGCAGGGTCGTGCCTCATTTCCATATACAGTGTTTTAGTTACAAGGCAGATGATTCCAATTTGCCTGTATACAGAGAGCTAGCTTAATGGCAGAGTAGCACAACATTTCCATATACAGAATTTTAGCTACATGGCAGATGTGCCCAAGGTGTCCATACACTGAGAGCTATCTACATGGCAGACAAGTCCAATATGTTCATATACAGAGAGCTAGCTGCATGACAGACGTGTTCAACGTGTACAAATACTAAGAGCTAGCTATATGGAAGAAAAGTCGAATATGTTCATATACAGAAAGCTACCTACTGAGCAGATCACTCAAACATATCCATGTACAGACAGATTGCTACATGGCAGATGAGACCAAAATGTCCATATACAGAGAGCTACCTACATGGGAGGGTAGTTCAACATTTCCATATACAAAGTTATAGCTACATGGCAGAAGTGTCCAAAGTGTTCATATACTGGGAGCTAGCTACATTGCAGAGTTGTCCAACATGTCCATATACAGTTCTAGCTACATGGCAGATGTGACAAATGAGTCAATATACTGAGAGCTAGCTACATGGCAGATGAGTCCAAAATGTCCATATACAGAGAGCTAGCTACTTGGCAGAGTAGTGCAACATTTCCATATACAGAGTTCTAGCTACATGGTAGATGTGTCCAACTTGTCCATATACTGAGAACTGCCTACATGACAGACAAGTCCAATATGTTCATATACAGAGAGCTACCTCCTTGTCAGATCCGTCAAACTTATCCATGTCAGAGAGCTAGCTACATGGCAGATGAGTCCAAAATGTCCATATACAGAGAGTTTGCTACATGGGAGGGTTGTGCAACATTTCTATATACAGAGTTCTAGCTACAAGTTCTAGCTACAACTTTTCTATATACAGAGAGCTAGTTACATGTGAGAGTAGTGCAACAATTCCATACATATAATTTTAGCTACATGACAGATGTTTCCAACATGTCCATATACAGGCAGGGTGCTATCTACATGGCAAATGAGTCCAACATGTCCATATACTGAGAGCTAGCTACATAGTAAACAAGTCCAGTATGTTCATATACAGAGCTTTCTGTACTTGGCAGATCAGTCCAACATATGCATGTACAGAGAGCTAGATCCATGGCACACAAATCCAAAATGTCCATGTACAGTGAGTTAGCTACAAGGCAGGGTAGTGCAACATTTCCATATCCAGAGTTCTAGGTACAAGCCAGATGCGTCCAACTTTTCTATATACAGTGAGCCAACTACATGTCGGAGTATTGCAACAATTCATATACATAGTTCTAGTTACATGGCACATGCATCCAACGTGTCCATATGCTGAGATCTAGGTTCTTGGCAGAGTAGTACCACATGTCCATATAGAGCATACTAGCTACATGGCAGATGATTCCAACAGGTCCATATACCGAAAGATAGCTACATGGCAGTCAAGTCTAATATGTTCATATACAGAGAGCTCCCTACTTGGCAGATCAGTCCAATATGTCCATATACAGAAAGCTAGCTACATGGAATGGTTGTGCAACATTACCATATACAGAGTTCTAGGTATAAGTCAGATGAGTCCAACTTGTCTATATACAGAGAGCTTACTACATGGAAGGGTAGCGCAACATTTCCATATACAGAGTTTAGCTACATGGCAGATGTGTCCAACATGTACATATACTGAGAGTTAGCTGCACTGCAGACAAGTCCAATATGTTCATTTACAGAGAGATCCCAACTTGACAGATCAGTCCAACATATCAATGTACAGAGAGCTAGCTACATGGCAGATGAGTCCAAAATGTCCTTATGCAGAGAGCTATTAAAATGGCCGAGTAGTGCAACATTTCCACATACAGCGTTCTAGCTACATGGTAGATGTTTCCAACGTGTCCATATACTGAGAGCTTCCTACATGGCAGTCAAGTCCAATATGTTCAAATACTGAGAGCTCCTTATTTGGCAGATCTGTCCAACATATCCATGTACAGAGAGCTAGCTACAGGGAAGACGAGTCCAAAATGTGCATATATAGAGAGATAGCTACATGGCAGGATAGTGCAATATTTCCTTATACAGAGTTCTAGCTACAAGGCTGATGAGTCCAACTTGTTTATATATGAAAACTAGCTTCATGGAAGACAAGTCCAATATGTTCATATACTGAGAGGTACCTAATTGGCAGATCAGTCCAACATATTCTTGTGCAGAGAGCTAGCTACATGGCAGACGAGTCCAAAGTGCAACATTTCCATATACAGAGTTCCAGCTACAAGCCAGATGAGTCGAATTTTTCTATATACAGAGAGCTAGCTACATGGCAGGGTAGTGCAATATTTCCATATACAGAGTTCTGGTTACAAGGCAGATGAGTCCAACTTGTCTACATAGAGAGAGCTAACTACATGGAAGGGAGGTGCAACATTTCCTTATACAGAGTTCTAGCTACGTTGTAGATGTGTCCAACGTGTCCATATTCTTAGAGCTAGCTACATGTCAGAAAAGTGTGATATGTTCATGGCAGGGTAGTGCAACATTTCCATATACAGATTTCTAGCTAC
>NW_006408916.1:632506-635047 GCF_000296735.1 Chrysochloris asiatica
CAGGGTAGTGCAACATTTCCATATACAGATTTCTAGCTACTTGGCAGATGTATCCACCATGTCCATATACTGAGAGCTGGCTACATGGCAGAGTACTCCAACATGTCAATACACATGGTACTAACTAAATGGCAGATGAGTCCAAAATGTCCATATACAGAGTTCTAGATACATGGCAGATGTGTCCAACATGTCCATATACTGAGAGATAAATACATGGCAGACAAGCCAATATGTTCATATATAGTGAGCTAGCTGCATGGTAGATGTGTCCAACGTGTACAAATACTGAGAGCTAGCTATTTGGCAGAAAAATCCAATATGTTCATATACAGAAAGCTAGCTACTTGGCAAATCAGTGCAACATATCCATGTAAAGACAGCTTGTTACATGGCAGACGAATCGAACATGTCCATATGCAGAGAGCTTCCTACATGGGAGTGTAGTGCAACATTTCCATATACAGAGTAATAGCTACATGGCAGATGAGTCCAAAGTGTTCATATACTGAGAGCTACCTACATTGCAGTATTGTCCAACATGTCCATATACAGAGTTTTAGCTGCATGGCAGATGTGACAAACGTGTCAATATACTGAGGGCTAGCTACATGCAGAGAAGTTCAATATGTTCATATACAGAGAGAAAGCTACATGGCATAGTTGTGCAATATTACCATATACAGATTTGTAGGTACAAGGCAGATGAGTCCAACTTGTCTATATACAGAGAGCTAACTACATGGAAGGGTAGTGCAACATTTACATATACAGATTTTAGTTATATTGCAGATGTGTTCAACATTTTCATATAAGGAGAATTAGCTGCACTGCAGACAAGTTCAATATGTTCATATACAGAGAGCTACCAACTTGACAGATCAGTCTAACATATCCATGTACAGAGAGCTAACTACACAGCAGACAAGTCTAAAATGTACTTATTTAGAGAGAGAGCTACATGGCAGTGTAGTGCAATATTTCCATATACAGAGTTCTATATACATGGTAGATGTGTCCAATGTGTCCACATACTGAGAACTACCTACATGGCAGGCAAGTCCAATATGTTCATATACAGAGAGATCCCTACTTGGCACATCAGGCCAACATATCCATGTGTAGAGAGCTAGCTACATGGCAGACGAGTCCAAAGTGCAACATTTCCATGTATGGAGTTCCAGCTAAAAGCCAGATGAGTCCAACTTTTCTATATACAGAGAGCTAGCTACATGGCAGAGTAGTGCAACAATTCAATAAACATAGTTCTTGCTATATGGCAGTAGTGTCCAACATGTCCATATATTGAGACCTGGCTACATGGCACAGTAGTCGAACATGTCCATATACAGTGTACTAGGTTCATAGAAGATGAGTCCAACATGTCCATATACCGAGAGCTAGCTACATTCCATAGAAGTCCAATATATACATGGAAGGGTATTGCAACATTTCCATATACAGAGTTCTTGCAAAGTGGCAGATATGTCCAACGTGTCCATATACTTAGAGCTAGCTACATGGCAGACGAGTACAAAATGTCCACGCACAGAAAGCTAGTTATATGGCAGAGTAGTTCATCATTTCCATATACAGGGTTCAAGCTTCATGGCAGATTAATCCCAAGTGTTCATATACTGGGATCTAGCTTTATGTCATAGTACTCCAGCATGTCCATGTACAGAGTCCTAGCTACATGGCATATGTTTTAAACGTGTCCATTTACAGAGAGCTGGCCACATGGCAGACTAGTCCAATATGTTCATATACAGAAAGTTACCTACTTGGCAGATCAGTCCAACATATCCATGTACAGAGAGCTAGCTACATGGCAGACGAAACCAAAATGTCCATATTCAGACAGATATCTACATAGCAGACAACTCAAACATGTTTATATACAGAGAGCTATCTGCTTGTCAGGTCAGTCCAACATATCCATGTACAGAGAGCTAGCTACATGGCAGACGAGTCCAAAATTTCCATATACAGAGAGTTAGCTACATGGGAGGGTAGTGCAACATTTCCATATACAGAGTTTTAGCTACAAGGATGTTGAGTTCAACTTGTTTATATACAGAAAGCTGGGAACATGGCAGAGTAGTGCAACATTTCCATATACAGAGTTCCAGCTGCATGGCAGATGTGTCCAATGAGTTCTTATACTAAGAGCGAGCTACATGCAGAGTAATACAACATGTCCGTATAAAGGGCACTAGCTACATTGCAGATTAGTCCAACATGATCAAATACTGAGAGCTAGCTACATGACAGACAAGTCAAGTACGTTCATATACAGAAAGTTGCCTACGTGCCAGATCAGTCCAATATATCCATGTACAGAGAGGTACATACATGGCAGACGAGTCCAAAATTTCCTTATACAGAGACCTAGCTGCATGGCACGGTAGTGCAATATTTCAATATACAGAGTAATAGCTACATTGCAGATGTGTCCAACATATACATGTACTGAGAGCTACCTACATGGCAGACAAGTTCAATATGTTCATATACAGAGAGCTAACTATATGGCAGATC
>NW_006408916.1:635352-636659 GCF_000296735.1 Chrysochloris asiatica
GTTCTAGCTACATGGCAGATGTGTCCTACGTGTCCATATACTGAGAGCTGCTACATGGCAGAGTAGTCCAACATGTCCATATATAGGGTACTAGCTTCATGGCGGATGAGTCCAAAATTCCCATATACAGAGTTCTAGCAACATGGCAGATGTGTCCAACGTGTCCATATACAGAGATAGACACATGGAAGACAAGTCCAATATGTTCATATTCAGGGAGCTACCTACTTGGAAGGTCAGTCAAACATATCCATGTACAGAAAGCTAGCTACATGGCATACGAGTCCAAAACGTCCATATACTACATAGCTACATGGCAAGGTAGTGCAACATTTCCATACACAGAGTTCTAGCTACATGGCAGATGTGTCCAACGTATGCATATACTGAGAGCTAGCTACAATTCAGAGTAGTTCAACATGTCCATATACAGGGTACTAGCTTCTTGACAGATGAGTCCAACATGTCCATATACTGAGAGCTAGCTACATGGCAGACAAGTCCAATAAGTTCATATACAGAGAGATACCTACTTGGCAGATCAGTCCAACACATCCATGTACAAAGAGCTAGCAACATGGAAGATGTGTCCAACGTGTCCATGTACTGAGAGATTGCTACATGGAAGAAAGTCAAATATGTTCCCAAACAGAAAAATACCTACTTGGCAGATCTATCCAACATATCCATGTACAGACAGCTAGCAATATGGCAGACGAATTTAAAATATCCATATAGAGAGATCTACCTACATGGAAGGGTAATGCATCATGTCCATATACAGAGTTCAAGCTACATGACAGATAAGTCTAAAATGTTCATATACTGAGAGCTAGCTACATTGCAGAGTTGTCCAACAAGTCCATATACAGTGTTCTAGTTACATGGCAGATGTGACAAACATGACAAAATACTGAGAGCTAGCTACATGGTAGACAAGTCCAATATGTTCATATACAGAGATCTTGCTACATGGCAGACGAGCCCAAAATGGACATACACAAAAAGCTAGCTACATGGCAGGGTAGTGCAACATTTCCATATACAGACTTTTAGATACAAGGCAGATAAGTCTAACTTGCTATATACAAAGAGCTAGGTACATGACAGAGTAAGGCAACATTTCCAATTCAGAGTTCTCATTACATGGCATATGTGTCCAACGTGTCCATATACTGAGGACTAGCTACATGGCAGAGAAGTCCAATATGTTCATTTACATAGAGAGACCTACTTGGCAGATCAGTCCAACATATCCATGTACAGAGAGCTAGCTACATGGCAGACGAGTCCAAAATGTCCATATA
>NW_006408916.1:646741-650526 GCF_000296735.1 Chrysochloris asiatica
CATGGTAAATGAGTCCAACATGTGTATATATAGAGGACTAGCAACCTAGCTAATGAGTCCAACATGTCCATATACAGAGAGCTAGCTACATGGCAGACAAGTCCTATATGTTCATATACAGAGAGCTAGCTACATATTAATGTAGTGAACCATTTCATTATACAGAGTTCAAGCTACATGGCAGTTGTGTCTAAAGTGTCCATATACTGAGAGCTAGCTACATGGCAGGGAGTTTCAACATGTTCATATAAACAAAGATATCTGCTTAGCAGATCAGTCCAACATATCCATGTACAGAGAGCTAGCTACATGGCAGAGGAGTCCAAAATGTGCATATGCAGAAAGCTAGCTGCATGGCAGTGTAATGCAACTTTTCCATATACAGAGTTCTATCTACATGGCAGATGTGTCCAACGTGTCCATATACTGGGAGTTACCTACATGGCACACAACTCCAATATTTTCATATGCAGAGTGCTAGCTACATTGAGGGTAGTGCAACATCTCCATATACAGAGTTTTAGCTACATGGCAGATGTGCCCAACGTGTCCATATACTGAGAGCTAGGTACATGACAGACAAGTCCAATATGTTCATATACAGAGAGCTACCTACTTGGCAGATCAGTCAATCATATCCATGTACAAAGAGCTAGTTACATGGCAGAAAAGTCCAAATTTTCCATGTAAAGAGAGCTAGTTACATGGTAGGCGAGTACACCATTTCCATATACACAGTTCTAGCTACAAGGTATGTGGGTCTAACTTGTCTATATACAGAGAGCTAGCTACATGGCAGAGTAATGCAACATTTTCATATACAGACTTCTAGGTACATGGCAGATGTGTCCAACGCATTCATATACTAAGAGTTAGCTACATGGCAGACAACTTCAATATGTTCATATACAGAGAGCTACCTACTTGGCAGATTAATCCAACATATCCATGTATAGAGAACTAGCTATATGGCAGACGAGTCCAAAATGTCTATATACACAGAGCTAGTTACATGTCAGTGTAGTGAAACATTTCCATATACAGAGTTCCAGCATCAAGGCAGATGAGTCCAAGTTGTCTATATACAGAGAGCTAGGTACATGTTAAAGTAGTGCAACATTTCTATATACAGTGTTCTAGCTACATGGCAGATGTGTCCAACGTGTCCGTATACTGAGACCTAGCTTCACGGCAGAGTAGTCCAACATGTCCATATATAGGTTACTAGCAACATGGCAGATGAGTCTAATTTGTCCATATACTGAGAGTTAACTACATGGTAAATGAGTCCAACATGTGCATATATAGAGGACTAGCTCCCTGACTAATGAGTCCCACACGCCCATATACTGAGAGCTAGCTACATGGCAGACAAGTCCAATATGTTCATACACAGAGATCTAGCTACATGGAAGTGTAGTGCAGCATAACCATATACAGAGTTCTAGCTACATGGCAGATGTGTCCAACGTGTTCATATACTGAGAACTAGCTACATGGCAGAGTAGTCAAACATATTGATATACAGAGATCTAGCTACATGGCAGGGTAGTGGAACATTTCCATATATAGGGTTCTAGCTGCAAGGCAGATGAGTCCTATTTGTTTATATTCAGAGAGCTAGCTACATGACAGAATAGTGCGACATTTCCATAAACAGAGTTCTAGCTACAATGCAGATGTGTCAAACGTGCCAATATACTGAGAGCTAGCTACATGTCAGACAAGTCCAATATGTTCATACACAGAGAGCTAACTTCATGTCAGATTACTCCAACATATCCATGTACAGAGAGCTAGCTACATGGCAGATGAGTCAAAAATATCCATATACAGAGAACTAACTACATGGCAGGATAGTGCAACATATCCATATAGAGAGTTTTAGCTAAAAGACGTATGAGTCCTACTTGTCTATATACAGCGAGCTAGCCAAAAGACATAGTAGTGCAACATTTCCACATAGAGAGTTCTAGCTAAATGGCAGATGTGTCCAACATGTTAATATACTGAGAGCTAGCTACATGTCAGGGTATTCCAACATGTTCATATACAGAGAGCTATCTGCTTGACAGATCAGTCCAAAATATCCATGTTTAGAGAGCTAGCTACATGGAAGTCGACTCCAAAGTGTCCATATACAGAGAACTAGCTACATGGCAGGGTAATGCAAGATTTCCATATAAAGAGTTCTAGCCACATGGTAGATGTGTCCAACGTGTCCATAAACTTGGAGCTAACCACATAGCAGACAAGTCCAATATGTTCATATACAGAGAGTTACCGTCTTGTCAAATCAGTACAACATATCCATGTACAGATAGCTAGCTACATGGCAGATGAGGCCAAAATGTCCATATACAGACAGTTAGCTATATGGCAGGGTAGTGCAACATTTCCAAATACAGAGTTCTAGCTGCAAGGCAGATGAATCCAACTTGTCTATGCACCGGGAGCTAGGTACATGACAGAGTAGTTTAATATTTTGATATACAGAGTTCTAGATGCATGACAGATTTGTCCAACATGCCCATATCCTTAGAGCTAGGTACATGGCAGACAAGTCCAATATGTTCATATAGACAGCTACCTACATGGCCTGGTAGTGCAACAATTCCATATACAGTGTTCTAGCTACATGGCAGTTATGTCCAACGTGTTCATATACTGTGAGCTAGCTATATGGCAGTGTAGTCCAACATGTCCATATACAGGATTCTAGCTACAAGTCAGATGAGTCCAATATATCCATTTACTGAGAGTTTACTACATGGTTAATGAGTCCAACATGTGTATATATAGAGGAAAAGCTCCCTGGCTAAAGAGTCCAACATGTCTATAGATAACATGTCCATGGCAGACAAGTCCAATATGTTCATATACAGAGAGCTAGCTACACGGCAGTGTAGTGCAACATTTCCATATACAGGTTAGAGCTACATGGCAGATGTGTTCAATGTGTCCATATTCTGAGAGCTAGCTACATGGCAAGCGTATCCAATAGGTTCATATAGAGAGCTAGCTCCATGGCAGGGTACTACAGCATTTCCATATACATAGTTCTAGCTACATGGCAGATGTGTCCAACGTGTCCATATGCTGGGTGCTAGCTACATGGCAGAGTAGTCCAACATGACCATATAAAGGGTACTAGCTACATGGCAGATGAGTCCCGTACGTCCATATACTGAGAGTTAACTACATGGCCAATGAGTAAAACATGTGTATTTATATATAGAGAGGACT
Source organism: Chrysochloris asiatica (assembly GCF_000296735.1). Taxonomy (NCBI): domain Eukaryota; kingdom Metazoa; phylum Chordata; class Mammalia; order Afrosoricida; family Chrysochloridae; genus Chrysochloris; species Chrysochloris asiatica. Next base: position 649,988 of record NW_006408916.1, read on the forward strand.
AGCTCCCTGGCTAATGAGTCCTACATGTCCTTTTACTAAGAGCTAGCTACATGGCAGACAAGTAAAATATGTTCATATACAGAGAGCTACATACTTGGCAGTTCAGTTCAACATATCCATGTACAGAGAGCTAGCTAAATGGCAGATGAGTCCAAAATGTCAATATACAGAGTTCTAGCTACATTGTAGATGTGTCCAACATGTCTATGTACTGAGAGCTACCTACATAGCAGAAAAGTCTAATACATTCTTATACAGGGAGCTAGCTACATGGCAGTGTAGTCTAACATTTACATATACAGAGTTCTAGCTACAAGTCAGATGAGTTCAACAGGTCAATATACAGAGAGCTAGTTTCATTGCAGAGTAGTGCAACATTTCCTAATACAGAGTTCTAGCTACATGGAAGATGTGTCCAACGTGTTCATATACTGAGACTTGGCTACGTGGTGACAAGTCCATTATTATCATATACAGAGAGCTACCTACTTGACAGATCAATCCAACATATCGATGTACAGAAAGCTAGCTACATTGCA
>NW_006408916.1:650626-659133 GCF_000296735.1 Chrysochloris asiatica
ATGTCCATATACAGAGAGCTAGCTACATGGCAGGGTAGTGCAACATTTCTATATACAGAGTTCTAGCTACAAGACAGATGAGTCCAACTTGTCTATATAGAGTGAGTTAGCTACATGGCAGAGTAGTGCAACATTTCCATATACATAGTTCTAGCTAAATGCAGATGTGTCCAATGTGTCCATATACTGAGAGCTAGCTACATGGCAGAGTTGTCCAACATGTCCATGTACAGTGTACTAGCTACATGGCAGATGAGTCCAACATGTACATATGCTGATAGCTAGCTAAATGGCAGACAAGTCCTATATGTTCATATACAGAGAGCTACCTACTTGGCAGATCCATCCAACATATCCATGTACAGAGAGCTAGCTACATGGCAGATGAAACCAAAATGTCCATATACAGAGAGCTAGCTAAATGGCAGTGTAGTGCAACATTTCCTTATACAGAGTTCTAGCTGCAAGGTAGATGAGTCCAACATGTCTATATATAGAGAGCTAGCTACATGGCAAAGCAGTGCAACATTTCCATAGACACAGTTCTAGCTACATGGCAGTTGTGTCCGTGTCCATATGCTCAGAGCTAGCTACATGGCAGACAAGTCCAATATATTCATACACAATGAGCTAGCTATATGGCAGGGTAGTGCAGCATTTCCATATACAGAGTTGTAGCTACATGCAGATGTGTCCAACGTGTCCATATATTGGGAGCTAGCTACATGGCAGAGTAGTCGAATATGTCCATATACAGGGTACTAGATGCATGGCAGATGAGTCCAGTATGTCCATATCCTGAGAGTTCAATACATGGCCAATGAGTCCATCAAATATATTTATAGAGGGCTAGTTCCCTGGCTAATGAGTCCAACATGTCCATATACTGAGAGCTATCTACATGGCAGACAAGTCCAATGTGTTCATATACTGAGAGCTAGCTAAATGGCAGTGTAGTGTAACTTTTCCATTTACAGGGTTCTAGTTGCATGGCAGATGTGTCAAACGTGTCCATATACTGAAAACTAGGTACATGGCAGACAAGTGCAGTATGTTCATATACAGAGAGCTACCTGCTTGACAGATCAGTCCAACATATCCATGTACAGAGAACTATCTACATGGCAGACGACTCCAAAATGTCCATATACAGAGAGATAGCAACATGGCAAGGTAGAGCAACATTTCCATATACAGAGATCTAGCTACATGGTAGATGTGTCCAACGTGTCCATATACTGAGAGCTACCTACGTGGCAGACAAGTCCAATATGTTCATATAGAGAGAGCTACCTAATTGTCAGATGACTCCAACATATCCATGTACAGAGAGCTAGCTACATGGCAGACTAGTCCAAAATGTCCATATACAGAGAGTTAGCTACATGGCAGGGTAGTGCAACATTTCCATATATATAGTTGTTGCTACGTGGCAGATATGCCCAATGTGTCCATATACTGAGAGCTAGCTACATGGTAGAGTAGTCCAACTTGTCCATATACAGGGTACTAGATACATGGTAGAAGAGTCCAACTTGTCCATATCCCGAGAAATAGCTACATAGGAGGGAAGTGCAACATTTCCATATACTGAGTTCTTGCTAAAAGCCAGGTGAGTCTAACATGTCTATATATAGAGATCTAGGTACATGGCAGAGTAGTGTAACAATTCCATATACATAGATCTAACTACATGGCAGATGTATCCAACGTGTCCATATACTGAGAGCTAGCTACATGGCAGAGTAGTCCAACTTATCCATATAAAGGGCAATAGCTACATGGCAGATCTTTCCAACATATCCATATACTGAGAGTTAATTACATGGCAGATCGGTCCAAAATATCCATTCACTGAGAGCTAGCTACATGTCAAAAAAGTCCAAAATGTCCATATACCGAGAGCTATCTACATGGCAGAGTAGTGCATCATTTCCATATACAGAGTTCAAGCTACATGGCAGATGAGTACAAAGTGTTCATATACTGAGATCTATCGGCATTGCAGAGCTGTCCAACATGTCCACATACAGAGTTCTAGCTACATGGCAGATGTTTCCAACGTGTTCATATGCTGAGAGCTAGCTACATGGCAGAGTAGTCAAACATGTCCATATACAGTGTACTAGCTACATGGCAGATGAGTCCAACATGTCTATATACTGAGAGCTAGCTACAATTCAGACATGTCTAATATGTTCATATAGAGAGAGCTACCTACCTGGCAGAAAAAGTCCAACATATCCATGTCCTGAGAGCTACCTGCATAGTAGATGAGTCCAACATGTCCATATACATGACAGACAAGTCTAACTTGTTTATTTGCAGAGTGCTATCTATATGGCAAGGTAGTGCAACATTTCCATATACAGAGTTCTAGCTACAAGCCAGATGAGTCCAACTTGAATATACATGGCAGACAAGTACCATATGTTCATATACTGAGAGCTACCTACTTGGCATATCAGTCCAACATATCCATGTACAGAGAGCTAGCTACATGATAAATGAGTAAAATAGGTAGATATACAGAGAGCTAGGTACATATCAGGGTAGTGCAACATAATCATATACAGAGTTCTAAATACAAGGCAAATGAGTCCAACTTGTCTATATACAGAGAGCTATCTACATGCCAGAGTAGTGCAAAATTTCCATATACAGAGTTCCAGCTACATGGTGGATGTGTCCAACGTGTCCATATACTGAGAGCTACCTACATGGAAGACAAGTCCAATTTGTTCATATACAGAGAGCTACCTACTTGTCAGATCAGTCCAACATATACATGTACAGAGAGGTATCCACATGGCACTCAAGTCCAACATGTCCATATACAGAGAGTTAGCTTCATAGCAGGGTGGTGCAACATTTCCATATATATAGTTCTAGCTACATAGCATATGTGTCCAACGTGTCCATATACATAGAGCTAGCTACATGGCAGAGTAGTGCATCATTTCCATATACAGTGTTCAAGCCACATGGCACATGAGTCGAAAATGTTCATATACTGAGAGCTAGCTACATGGCAGAGTAGGCAAACATGTCCATATACAGTGTACTAGCTACATGGCAGATGAGTCCAATATGTCTATATACTGAGAGCTTGCTACAATGCAGACAAGTCTAATATGTTCATATACAGAGAGCTACATACTTGGCAGATCAGGCCAACATATTCATGTACTGAGAGCTACCTACATGGCATATGAGTCCAACATATCCATATACTGAGAGGTAGGTACATGACAGACAAGTCCAACATGTTTATATGCAGAGTGCTAGCTATATGGCAGGGTATTGCAAAATGTCCATATACAGTGTTCTAGCTACAAGGCAGATGAGTAAAACTTGAATATATACTGAAAGGAGCTACATGGCAGGCAAGTACCATATGTTCATATACTGAGAGCTACATACTTGGCATATCAGTCCAACATATCCATGTACAGAGAGCTAGCTGAATGGTAAATGAGTCAAAAATGTTGATATACAGAGAGCTAGGTACACATCAGGGAAGTGCAACATAATCATATACAGAGTTCTAAGTACAAGGCAAATGGGTACAACTTGTCTATATACAGAGAGTTAGCTACATGGCAGAGTAGTGCAACATTTCCATATACAGATTTCTAGCTACCTGTCAGATATGTCCAACGTGTCCATATACTGAGAGTTAGCTACATGGCAGACAAGTCCAATACGTTCATATACAGAGAGCTAGTTAAATGGCAGATGTTTCAAACGTATCAATATACTGAAAGCTAGCTACATGGCAGACAAGTCCAATATGTTCATATACAGAGAGCTACCCAGTTGTCAGATCAGTCCAACATATCAATGTACAGAGAACTAGCTACATGGCAGACGAGTTCAAAGTGTCCAAATACAGAGTGCAAGCTACATGGCAGGGTAGTGCAACATTTCCATATACAGAGTTCTAGCTACAAGCCAGATGAGTCTAACTATTCTATATAAAGAGAGCTAGCTACATCGCAGAGTAGTGCAACAATTCCATAAACATAGTTCTAGCTACATGACAGATGTGTCCAACTTGTCCATATACTGAGAGCTATCTACATGGCAGAGTAGTCCAGCATGTCCATATACAGTATACTAGCTACATGGCAGATGAGTCCAACATGTCCATATATTGAGAGTTAGCTAAATGGCAGAAAAGTCCAACATGTTCATATACAGAGAGTTCCCTATTTGGCATATCAGTCCAACATATTCATGTACAGAGAGCTAGCTACATAGCAGACGAGTCCAAAATGTCCATATCCAGAGAGTTATATACAATGCAGTGTAGTGTAACATTTCCATATACAGAGTTCTACCTACAAGCCAGATGAGTCCAACTTTTCTATATACAGAGAGCTAGCTACATGTAAGAGTATTGCAACAATTCCATATACATAGTTCTAGCTACATGGCAGATGTGTCCAACTTGTCCATATACTGAGAGATACCTTCATGGCAGACAAGCCGAATATGTTCATATACAGAAAGCTACCAACTTGGCAGATCAGTCTAACATATCCTTGTACAAGGCATGGTTGTGCAATATTACCATATACAGAGTTCCAGCTGCAAGGCAGATACGTCCAACTTGTCTATATACAGATAGCTAACTACATGGAACGGTAGTGAAACATTTCCATACACAGAGTTCTAGCTGCAATGCAAATGAGTCCAACTTGTCTATATACAGAGAACTAGCTACATGGAAGAGTAGTGCAACATTTCCATATACAGAGGTTAACTAAATGGCAGATATGTCCATCGTGTGCATATACTGAGAGTTAGCTGCATTGCAGAGAAGTCCAATATGTTCATATACAGAGAGTTACCAACTTGACAGATCAGTCCAATATATCCATGTACAGAGAGCTAGTACATGTCTGACGAGTCCAAAATGTCCATATGCAGAGAGCTAGGAACATGGCAGAGTAGTGTAACATTTCCACATACAGAGTTCTAGCTACATGGTAGATGTGTCCAACATGTCCATATACTGAGAGCTATCTACATGGAAGACAATTCCAATATGTTCATATAAAGAGAGCTAGCTACGTGGTTGGGTAGTGCAACATTTACATATACAGACTTTTAGCTACAAGGCAGATGATTCCAAATTGTCTATATACAGAGAGCTAGCTACATGTCAGAGTAGTGCAACAATTCCATATTCGTAGTTCTAGTTACATGGCAGAGGTATCCAACGTGTCCATATACTGACAGCTAGCTACATGGAACAGTAGTCCAACATGTCCATGTACAGGGTTCTAGCTACATGGCAGATGAGACGAACATGCCCATATACAGAAAGCTAGCAACATGGCAGAAAAGTCCAATATGTTCATATATAGAGAGCTCCCTACTTGGCATATCAGTCCAAAATGTCCATATACAAAGAGTTAGCTACATGGCAGTGTTGTCCAATATTTCCATATACAGAGATCTAGGTACAAGGCAGATGAGTCCAACTTCTCTATATACAGAGAGCTAACTACATGGAAGGATAGTGCAAGATTTCCATATATAAATTTGGGTACATGGCAGATACGTCCAATATGTTAACATACTGAGAGTTAGCTGTCTGTTAGAGAAGTCCAATATGTTCATATACAGAGAGCTACCTACTTGACAGAACAATCCAACATATCCATGTATAGAGAGCTAGCTACATGGCAGATGAGTCCAAAGTGCAACATTTCAATATACAGAGTTTCAGCTAAAAGGCAGATGAGTCCAACTTGTCTACATACATAGAGCTAGCTATATGACAGAGTAGTGCAACAATTCCACATACATAGTTCTAGCTACATGGCAGATGTGTCCAACATGTCCATATACTGAGAGCTAGTTATATGGCAGAGTAGTCCAACATGTCCATATACAGGGTACTAGCTTCATGGCAGATAAATCCAGTATGTTCATACACAAAGAGTTTCCTATTCGGCAGATCTGTCCAACATATCCATGTATCAAAATGTCTATATACAGAGAGTAAGCTACAAGGCAGGATAGTGCAACATTTCCATATACAGAGTTCAAGCTACAAGCCAGATGAGTCCAACTTTTCTATATACAGAGAGCTAGCTACATGTCAGAGTATTGCAACAATTCCATATACATAGTTCCAGCTACATGGCAGATGTGTCCAATGTGTCCATATACTGAGAGCTAGCTACAAGGCAGAGTAGCCCAACATGTCCATATACTGAGAGCTAGCTACACGGCAGACAAGTCCAATATGTTCATATAGAGAGCTCCCTACTTGGCAGATCAGTCCAATGTGTCCATATACAGAGAGCTAGCTTCATGGAATTGTTGAGCAATATTTCCATATACAGAGTTCTAGCTACAAGAAAGATGATTATTTCTTGTCTATATAAATTGAGCTAGCTACATGGCAGAGTAGTGCAACAATTCCAAAAACATATTTCTAGCTACATGGCAGAGGTGTCCAACGTGCCCATATAATGAGAGCTAGCTACATGGTAGACTAGTCTACATGTCCATATACAGTGTACTTGCTACATGGCAGATGTGTCCAACATGTCCATATACTGAGAGCTAGCTACATGGCAAAGTATTCCAACATGTTCATATACAGAGTTTTAGCTAAAAGACAGATAATTTCAACTTGTCTCTCTAAAGAAAGCTAGCTACATGACAGAGTAGTGCAACAATTCCAAATACATAGTTCTAGCTACATGACAGAGGTGTCCAATGTGTCCATATACTGAGAGCTAGCTACATGGCAGAGTAGTCCAATATGTCCATATAGAGTGTACTTTCTACATGGCAGATGTGTCCATCATGTCCTTATACTTAGAACTAGCTACATGGCAGGATAGTCCAATATGTTTATATACAGATTGCTTCCTACTTGGTAGATCAGTCCAAAATGTCAATATACAGAGAAATAGTTACATGTACAGGTATTGCAGGTTTGTGCAATACTTCCAAATACAGTGTTCTAGCTACAAGGCAGATGAGTCCAACTTGTCTATATTCAGAGAGCTAACGACATGGAAGGGTAATGCACATTTCCATATACAGAATACTAACAACATGGCAGATGTGTCCAACGTGTGCATATACTGATAACTAGCTACATGTCAGAAAAGTCCAAAATGTGCATGCATAGAGAGCTAGCTACATGGTAGAGTAGTGCATCATTTCCATATACAGAATTCAAACTACATGGCAGATGAATCCCAAGTGTTCATATACTCGGAGCTAGCTACATTGCAGAGTAGTCCAACATGTCCATATACAGAGTTCTAGCTACATGGCAGATGTGTATAACGTGTCCATGAACTGAGAGCTAGCTACATGGCAGACAAGTCCAATATGTTCATATATAAAGAGTTACCTAACTGGCAGATGAGTCCAACATATCCTTGTACAGAGAGCTAGCTACATGGCAGACGAGTCCTAAATGTCCATATACAGACAGCTAACTACATGGAAGGATAGTGAACATTTCCACATAAAGAGTTCTAGCTGCAAGGTAGATGCGTCCTACTTGTCTATATACAGAGAGCTAGGTACATGGCATGGTAGTGCAACATTTCCATATAAAGAGTTCCAGCTACATGGTAGATGTGTGCAATGTGTCCATAACCTTAGAGCTAGCTACATGGCAGAGTAGTCCAACATGTCCATATACAGGGTACTAGCTACATGGCAGATGAGTCCAATATGTCCATATACTGAGAGTTAACTACATAGTAAATGATTTCAACATGCATATATAGAGAGGAGTAGCTCCCTGACTATTGAGTCCAACATGTCCATATACAGAGAGCTAGCTAAGTGGCAGAAGAGTCCAAAATATCCATATGCAGAGAGCTAGCTACATGACAGGGTAATGCAACATAGCAACATTTCCATATACAGTGTTCTAGCTACATGGTAGATGTGTCCAACGTGTCCATATATAAGAGTTACCTACATGGCAGACAAGTCCAATATATCCATATATTGGATATATTGGTGCTAGCTACATGGCAGGGGTAGTGTAATATTTATATATACAGAGTTCTAGCAACAAGGCAGATGATTCCAAATTGTGTATATACTGAAAGCTAACTATATGACAGAGTTATCCAATATGTTCATATACTGAGACCTACCTACTTGGCAGATCATTCCAACATATCCATATACAGAGAGCTAGCTACATGGCAAACAAGTCCAAAATGTCGATATACAGAGAGCTAGGTACATGTAAGGGTAGAGCAATATTTCCATATACAAAGTTCTAACTACAAGGCAGATGAGTCCACCTTGTCTATATACAGGGAGCTAGCAACATGGAAGAGTAGTGCAACATTTCCATATACAGAGTTCTAGCTACATGGCAGATGTGTCAAATGTGTCAATATACTGAGAGCTAGCTATATGGCAGACAAGTCCAAAATGTCCATATACAGAGAGCTAGCTACATGGCAGGGTAGTGCAACATTTCCATATACAGAGTTCCAGGT
>NW_006408916.1:659233-668594 GCF_000296735.1 Chrysochloris asiatica
GTAGTGCAACATTTCCATATACAGAGTTCCAGGTATATGGCAGATGTGTCCCACCTGTGCATAAACTGAGTGCTAGATACATGGCAGAAAAGTCCAATATGTTAATATACAGGGAGCTACCTACTTGGCAGATCAGTCCAACAAATACATGTTCAGAAAGCCAGCTACATGGCAGTCGAATCTAAAAATGTCCATATACAGAGAGCTAGCTACATGGCAGGGTAGTTCAACATTTCCATATACAAAGTTCTAGCTAAAAGGCAGATGAGTGCAACTTTTCTATGTATAGAGAGCTAGCTACATGGCAGAGTAGTGCATCAATTCCACATACATAGTTCTGGCTAAATGGCAGATGTGCCCAACATGTCCATATACTGTGAGGGAGCTACATAGCAGAGTTGTCCAACATTTCCATATACAGGGTACTAGCTACATGGCAGATGAGACCAACATGTCCATATACTGAGAGCTGGCAACATGGCAGACAATTCAATTGTGTTCTTATACAGTGATCTCGCAACTTGGCAGATCAGTCAAACATATCCATGTATAGAGAGTTAGCAACATGGCAGACAAGTCCAAAATTTCCATGTACAGAGTGCTAGTTACATGGCAGGATAGTGCAGGATTTCAACATACAGAGTTCTAGCTGCAAGGCAGATGAGTCCAATTTGTCTATATACAGAGAGCTAACAATGTGGAAGGGTAGTGCATGATTTCTATATACAGAGTTCTAGCTACAAGGCAAATTGGTCCAATTTGTCTGTATACAGAGAGCTAGCTACATGGCAGAATAGTGCAACATTTGCATATACAGAGATTAGCCACATGGCAGATGTGTCCAATGTGATCATATACTGAGAGTTAGCTGTATTGCAGACAAGTCCAATATGATCATATAGACAGCTACCAAATTAACAGATCAGTCCAACATATCCATGTAAAGAGAGGTAGCTACATGTCAGACATGTCCCATATGTTCATATACAGAGCGTTATCAGGTTACGAATCGGGATGTGAACCTAAAGGTCAGCGGTTCAAAACTACCAGACCCTGCACGGGAGAAAGATGAGGCTTTCTACTCCTGTAAAGATTTACATCCACGGAAATCCTGAACAAGGGTCGCTATGGCTCAGAACTGACTACTTGACAGATCAGTCCAACATTTCCATGTACAGAGAGCTAGTTTCATGGGAGACGAGTCCAAAATGTCCATATACAGAGAGCTATCTACATGGCAGTGTAGTGCAACGTTTCCACATACAGAGTTCTAGCTACAAAACAGATGTGTCGAACGGGTCCATATACTGAGAACTAGCTATATGGCAAACAACTCCAATATGTTCATGTATAGAGAGATACCTACTTGGCAGATCAGTCCATAATGTCCATATACAGAGACCTAGCTACCTGGCAGACAAGACCAAAATATCCCTGTACAGATTGCTAGCTACGTGGCAGGTTAGTGCAACAATCCCATATGCATAGTTCTAACTATATAGCAGAGGTGTCCAACGTGTCACTATACTGAGAGCTAGGTCCATGGCAGAGTAGTACAGCAAGTCCATATACAGTGTACTAGCTACAAGGCAGATGTGTCCAACATGTCCATATACTAAGAGCTAGCTACATGGCAGACAAGACCAATATGTTTATATACAAAGTTTTCCACACTTGGCAGATCAGTCCATAATGTCCATATACAGAGATCTAGCTACATGGCAGACAAGTCCAAAATGTCCCTGTACAGATTGCTAGATACATGGCAGGGTAGTGCAACATTTCCATATACAGAGTTCTAGCTCCAAGGTAGATGGGTCCAACTTGTCTATATACAGAGAACTAGCTACTTGACAGAGTAGTGCAAAATTTCCATATACAGAGTTCTAGCTATATGGGAGATGTGTCCAACGTGTACATATACTGAGAGCTACCTACAGGGTTGTTCAGTGCAAAATATCCATGTTCAGGGAGCTAGCCACATGGCATACGATTCCAAAATGTCCATATACAGAGAGCTAGCTACATGGCAGACAAGTCCAATGTTTTCATATACAGAGAGATAGCTACTTGTCAGATCAGTCCAACATATCCATGTACAGAGAGCAAGGTACATGGCAGACAAGTCCAAAATGTCCATATACAGAGAGCTAGCTACACGGCAGGGTAGTGCAACATTTCCATATGTAGAGTTCTAGCTCCAAGCCTGATGGGTCCAACTTGTCTATACATAGACGGCTAACTATTTCCATATACAGAGTTCTAGCTACATGGCAGACGTATCCAACGTGTACATATACTGAGAGCTAGATACTTGGAAGATTATTCCAATATGTCCATATACAGGGTACTAGCTACATGGCAGATGAGTCCAATACATCCATATACTGAGAGTTAACTTCATGGTAAATGAGTCCAACATGTGGATATATAGACGACTAGCTCCCTGGTTAAGGAGTCCAACATGTCCATGTACTATGAGCTAGCTACATGGCAGAAAAGTCCAACATGTTCATATACAGAGAGCTATCTGCTTCACAGGTCAGTCAAGCATATCCATGTACAGAGAGTTAGCTTCATGGCAGACAAGTCCAAAGTGTCCATATGCAGAGAGCTAGCTACATGGCAGGGTAATGCAACATTTCCCTATACAGAGTTCTAGCTACATGGTAGATGTGTCCAACGTGTCCATATACAAAGAGCTACCTACATGGCAGACAAGGCCAATATGTTCATATACAGAGTGCTAGCTACATAGCAGACAAGCACAGAGTGCAACATTTCCAAATACAGAGTTCTGGCTACAAGGCAGATGAGTCCAACTTGTCAATATACATAAAGCTAGCTACATGGCAGAGTAGTGCAACTATTCCATATACATAGTTCTAGCTACATGGCAGATGTGTCCAATGTGTCCGTATACTGAGAGCAAGATACATGGCAGAGTAGTCTAACATGTCCATATACAGGGCACTAGCTTCATGGCAGGTGACTCCAACATGTATATATACTGAGAGCTAGCTACATGCCATACAAGTCCAATATGTTCATGTACAGAGAGTTAGATACATGGCAGTGTAGTGCAACATTTCAATATACAGAGTTCCAGCTACAAGTCAGATGAGTCCAACTTGTCTATGTAGAGAGAGCTAGCTACACGGCAGGGTAGTGCAACATTTCCATTTGAAGAGTTCTAGCTCCAAGGCTAATGGGTCCAACTTGTCTATACATAGACAGCTAACTACATGGCAAAGTAGTGCAACATTTCCATATACAGAGTTCCAGCTACAAGACAGATGAGTCTAACTTGTCTATGTACAGAGAGCTAGCTACATGGCAGAGTAGTGCAACAATTCCATATGCATAGTTCTAACTACATGGCAGAGGTGTCAAACGTGTCACTATACTGAGAGCTAGGTACATGGCAGAGTAGTACAACAAGTCCATATACAGTGTACTAGCTACATGGCAGATGTGTCAAACATGTCCAAACACTAAGAGCTAGATACATGGCAGAAAAGACCAATATGTTTATATACAGAGTGTTCCGCACTTGGCAGATCAGTCCATAATGTCTATATACAGAAAGCTAGCTACATGGCAGGGTTGAGCAATATTTCCAAGTACAGAATTCTAGGTACAAGGCAGATATGTCCAACTTGTCTATATACAGAGAGCTATCTACATGGGAGATTAGTGCAATATTTCCATATGCAAAGTTCTAGCTATAAGCCAGATGAGTCCAACTTTTCTATAAACAAACAGCCAGATATATGGCAGAGTAGTGCAACAATTCCATATGCATAGTTCTAGCTGCATGGTAGATGTGTCCAACATTTCCATATACTGAGTGCTAGCTACATGGCAGAGTAGTCCAACATGTCCATATACTGAGAGCTAGCTACATGGCTGACAAGTCCAATATATTCATATACAGAGAATTCCCTACTTGGCAAATGACTCCAACATATCCATGTACAAAGAGCTAGCTACATGGCAGACAGGTCCAATATGTTTATATACAGAGTGCTCCCTACTTGGCAGATCCGTCAAACATATCCATGTACAGAGAGCTAGTTACATGGAAGACGAGTCCAAAATTTCCACGAACAGAGAGGTAGCTACATGGCAGGGTAGTGCAACAGTTACATAAACAGATTTCTAGATACAAGACAGATGAGTCCAAAATGTCCATATACAGAGACCTAGCTACATAGCAGAGTAGTGCAACATTTCCATGTACATAGTTCTAGCATCATGGCAGATTTGTCCAATGTGTCCATATACTGGGAGCTAGCTACATGGCAGATGAGTTCAGTATGACCATATACTGAGAGTTAACTACATGGCATAAGAGTCCAACATGTGAATATATAGAGGACTAACTCCCTGGCTAATGAATCCAACATTTCCATATATTGAAAGCTTTCGACATGGCAGACAAAGCCAATATGTTCATATACTGAGAGCTAGCTACATGGCATTGTAGTGCAACATTTCCATATAAAGATTTCTAGTTACATGGCAGATGTGTCCAACATGTCTATATACAGGATACTAGCTACATGGCAGATGTATCCAACATGTCCATATACTGAGAGCTAGCTACATGGCAGAAAAGTCCAATATGTTCATATATAGAGAGCTACCTACCTGGCAGATCAGTTCAACATATCTATGTACAGAGAGCTACCTACATGGCAGAAGAGTCCAAAATGTCCATATGTAGAGAGTTAGCTACATGGCAGGGTAGTGCAACATTTCCATATACAGAGTTCTAGTTACCTGGTAGATGCGTCCAACGTGTCCATATACTGAGAGATAACTACATGGCTGACCTGTCCAATATGTTTATATAGAGAGAGCTAGCTACAAGGCAGGGTAGCTCAACAATTCCATATACAGAGTTATAGCTACAATGCAGATGTGTCAAACTTGTCAACATGCTGAGAGCTAGCTACATTGCAAACAAGTCAAATATGTTTATATACAGAGAGATACCTACATGGCAGATCACTCCAACATATCCATTTACAGATCACTAGCTACATGACAGATGAGTCCAAAATGTCCATATACAGAGAGCAAGCTACGTGTCAGGTAGTGCAACATTTCCATATACAGAATTCTCGCTGTAAGACAGATGAGTCCAACTTGTCTATATACAGAGTGCTAGCTACATGCCAGAGTAGTGCAACATTTCCATATACAGAGTTCTAGCTACAATGCATATGTCTCAAACGTGTCAATATACTGAGAGCTAGCTACATGGCAGACAAGTCCAATATGTTCATATATAGAGATCTACCAACATGGCAGATCAATTCAACTATACCATAAACAGAGAGGTACTACATGGTAGATAAGTCCAACATGTACATATACAGAGAGCTATCTGCTTCTCAGATCAGTCCAATATATCAATGTTCAGAGAGCTAGCTACATGGCAGACGAGTCCAAAATGTCCATATGCAGAGAGCTGGGTGTGTGGCAGGGTTATGCAAAATTTCCATATACAGAGTTCTAGCTACATGGTAGATGTGTCCAACATGTCCATATACTGGGAGATACCTACATGGCAGACAGGTCCAATATGTACATATACAGTGAGCTAGCTACATGGAGGGTAGTGCAATATTTCCATATACAGAGTTCTAGCATCAAGGCAGATGGGTCCAACTTGTCGATATACAGAGAGTTAGCTACATGACAGAGTAGTGCAACATTTCCATATACAGAGTTCTAGCTACATGGCAAATGTGTCCAACGTGTTCATATACTGAGAGTTAGCTACGTGTCAGACAAGTGCAATATATTCATAAACAGAGAGCTACCTACTTGGCAGATCATTCCAAGATATCCATGTATAGAGAGCTGGCTACATGGCAGACGAGTCCAAACTGTACATATACGGAGAGCTAGTTACATGGCAGTGTAGTGCAACATTTCAATATACAGAGTTATGGCTACATGACAGATGTGTCCAAAGGGTCCATATATTGAAAATTAGCTACATGGCAGACAAGTCCAATATGTTCATATACAGAGAGGTACCTACTTGGAAAATCAGTCCAACATATCCATGTACAGAGAGCAAGCTACATGACTCACGATTCCAAAATGTGCATAAACATAGAGCTAGCTACATGATAGGATAGTGCAACATTTCCATATACAGAGTTCTAGCTGCAAGGCAGATGACTTCTAAGTGTTCATATACTGGGAGCTACCTACAATGAAGAGTAGTCCAACATGTCCATATACATAGTTCTAGCTACATGGCAGATGTGCTCAATGTGTCCATATACTGAGAGCTAGCTACATGGCAGACAAGTCCAATATGTTCGTATACAGAGACTTATCTTCTTGGCAGATCAGTCCAACATATCCATGTACAGAGAGCTAGCTACATGGTAGATGAGTCCAAAATGTCCATATACAGAGAGCTAGCTACATGGCATGGTAGTGCAACATTTCCTTACACAGAGTTCTAGCTGCAAGGCAGATGAATCCAAATTGTCTATATACAGAGAGCTAGGTACATGGCAGAGTAGTGGAACACTTCCATATACAGAGTTCTAGCTACATGGCAGATGTGTCCAACGTGTCCATATGCTTAGAGCTAGCTGCATGGCAGACAAGTCCAATATGTTCATATCAACAGCTAGCTACAGGGCAGTGTAGTAAAACATTTCATATACAGTGTTCTAGCTACATGGCAGATGTGTCCAATGTGTCCATACACTGAGAGGTATCTACATGGTAGAGTAGTCCAACATGTCCATATACAGGGTACTAGCTACATGGCAGATGAGTCAAATATGTCCATATACTGAGAATTTACTACATGGTAAATGAGTCCAACATGTGTATATAGAGAGGACTTGTAACCTAGCTAATGAGTCCAACATATCCAAATACAGAGAGCTAGCTACATGGCAGACAAGTCCAATATGTTCATATAGAGAGAGCTAGCTACATGACAGTGTAGTGCAACATTTCAATATACAGAGTTCAAGATACATGGCAGTTGTGTCCAACGTGTCCATATACTGAGAGCTAGCTACATGGCAGAGTATTTCAATATGTTCATATACAGAAAGCTATCTGCTTGGCAGATCAGTCCAACATATCCATCTAGAGAGCTAGCTACATGGCAGAAGAGTCCAAAATGTACATATGCAGAGAGCTAGCTACATGGCAGGGTAATCCAACATTTCCATATACAGAGTTCTAGCTACATGGTAGATGTGTCCAACGTGTCCATATAATGGCAGCTACCACATGGCAGAAAACTACAATATTTTCATATACAGAGTGCTAGCTACATGGAGGGTAGTGCAACATTTCCATACACAGAGTTCTGGGTACATGGCAGATGTGTCCAACGTATTCATATACTGAGAGTTAGCTACATGGCAGACAACTTCAATATGTTCATATACAGAGAGCTACCTACTTGGCAGATCAGTCCAACATATCCATGTACAGAGAGCTAGCTATATGGCAGACGAGTCCAAAATGTCTATATACACAGAGCTAGTTACATGTCAGTGTAGTGAAACATTTCCATATACAGAGTTCTAGATACATGGCATATATGTCCAACGTGTACATATACTTAGAGCTAGCTGCATGACAGACAAGTCCAATATATTCATACAGAGAGCTAACTACATGGCAGGGTAGTGCAACATTTCCATATACAGTGTTCTAGCTACATGGCAGATTTTCCAACGTGTCCATATACTGAGAGCTAGCTATTTGACAGAGTGATCCAACATGTCCATATATAGGGTACTAGCTACATGGAAGATGAGTCTAATTTGTCCATATACTGAGAGCTAACTACATGGTAAATGAGTCCAACATGTGTATATATAGAGGACTAGCTCCCTGGCTAATTAGTCCAACATGTCCATATACTGAGAGTTAGCTACATGGTATACAGGTCCAATATGTTCGTATACAGAGATCTAGCTATATTGCAGTGTAGTGCAACAATTCGATATACAGATTTCTAGCTACATGGCAGATGTGTCCAATGGTCCATATACTGGGAGCTAGCTACATGGCAGAGTAGTCCAAGTGTCCATATACAGGGTACTAGCTACATGGCAGATGAGTCCAGTATGTCCATATACTGAGAGTTAACTACATGGCCAATGAGTCCAACATGTGTATTTATAGAGGACTAGCTCCCTGGCTAATGACTCCAACATGTCCTTATACTAAGAGCTACCTACATGGCAGACAAGTACAATATGTTAATATACAAAGAGCTACCTCCTTGGCAGATCAGTTCAACATATCCGTGTACAGAGAGCTAGCTACATTGAAGACGAGTCCAAAATATCCATATACAGAGAGCTAGTACATGGTAGGGTAGTGCAACATTTCCATGTACAGAGTTCTACCTGCATGGCAGATGTGTCAAATGTGTCCATATACTGAAAACTAGCTACATGGCAGACAAGTCCAGTATGTTCATATACAGAGAGCTACCTTCTTGACAGATCAGTCCAACATATCACTGTACAGAGAGCAAGCTACATGGCATGGTAGTGCAATATTTCCATATACAAGTTATAGCTACACATCAGATATGTCCAATGTGTCCAAATACTGAGAGCTACCTACATGCCTGACAAGTCCAATATGTTCATATACAGGGAGCTATCTACATGGCATGTTAGTGCAACATTTCCATATACAGAGTTCTAGCTTCATGTTAGATGTGTCCAATGTGTCCATATACTGAGAGCTACCTACAAGGCTGACAAGTCAAATACAGAGAGCTACCTACTTGGAAGATCAGTCCATCATATACTTGTACAGAGAGCTAGTTACATGGAAGACGAGTCCAAAATGTCCATATACAGAGAGCTAGCTACATGGCAGATTTGAGCAATGTGTCCGTATACTGAGAGCTAGCTACATGGCACGCAAGTTCATATACAGAGAGCTAGCTACATGGCATAGTATTGCAACATTTCCATATAAAGACTTTTAGCTACATTGCAGATGTGTTCAACGTGTACATATACAGAGAGCTAGCAACATGGCAGACAAGTTCTATATGTTCATACACAGAGATCTACCTATTTGCCACATCAGTCCAACATATCCATGTTCAGAGAAATAGCTACATGGAAGACAAGTCCAAAATTTCAATGTACAGAGAGGTAGCTACATGGCAGGGTAGTGCAACATTTCCAGATGCAGAGTTCTAGCTACAAGTCAGATGAGTTCAAATTGTCCATATACAGAGAGGTAGCTACAGGGCAGAGTAGTACAACATTTCCGTATACAGAGTTCTAGCTACTTAGCAGTGTCCAACATGTCCATATACTCAGAGCTA
>NW_006408916.1:669465-675070 GCF_000296735.1 Chrysochloris asiatica
GTAGTGCAACAGTTCCATATACAGAGTTCTAGCTACATGGCAGAAGTGTCCAACGTGTCCATATACTGAGAGCTAGCAACATGGCAGAGAAGTCCAATATGTTCATACACAGAGAGCTAACTACTTGGCAGATCAGTCCAACATATCCATGTACAGAGAGCTGGCTAAATGGCAGACGAGTTCAAATGTCCATATACAGAGTTCTAGCTACATGGTAGATGTGTCCAACGTGTCCATATACTGAGCACTACGTACAAGGCAGACAAGTCCAATATGTTTTTATAAAAAGATGTAGCTACATGGCAGTGTAGTGCAACAGTTCCACATACAGAGTTCCAGTTACAAGTCAGATGAGACCAACATGTCTATATACATGGCAGAGTAGTGCAACATTTCCATATACAGAGTTCTAGCTACATGGCAGATGAGTCCAGTATGTCCATCCATATACTGAGAGTTAACTACATGGTCAATGAGTTCAACATGTGTATTTATAGAGGACTAGCTCCCTGGCTAATGAATCCAACATGTTCATATATGTAGAGCTAGCTACAAGGCAAACAAGTCAAGCATGTCCCTATACAGAGAGGTACCTAATTGGCAGGTTAGTCCAATATATCCATGTACAGAGAGCTAGCTACATGGCAGACGAGTCCATAATGTCCATATACTGAAAGCTAGCTACATGGCAGTGTAGAGCAACATTTCTATATACAGAGTTCTATCTACATGGTAGATGTGTCCAATGTGTGTACATACTGAGAGCTAGCTACATGACAGACAAGTCCAATATGTTCATATACAGAGAGCTACCTACTTGGCACATCAGTCCAACTTATCCATGTACAGAGAGCTAGCTACATGGCAGACAAGTCCAAAATGTCCATATACAGAGAGCTAGCTACTTGGCAGGGTTGTGCAACATTTCCATATAGAGAGTTCTAGCTACAAGGCAGATGAGTCCAAATTGTCTATATACAGAGAGCTAGTTACCTGGCAGACAAGTCCAATATGTTCATATACAGAGACCTAGCTCCATGGCAGGGTACTGCAACATTAAAATATACAGTGTTCTAGCATCAAGGAAGATGAGTCCAACTTGTCTATATACAAAGAGTGAACTACCTGGCAGGGTAGTGCAACATTTCCATATACAGAGTTGTAGCTACAAGGCAGATGTGTCAAACATCTCAATATACTGAGAGCTAGCTACATGGCAGACAAGTCTAATATATTCATATACAGAGAGCTACCTACTTGGCAGATCAGTGCAACATATCCATGTACAGAGAGCTAGCTACATGGCAGACAAGTTCAAAATGTCAATATACAGAGAGCTAGATACATGACAGGGTAGTGCAACATTTCCATATACAGAATTCTAGCTACATGGCAGATGTGATGAACGAGTCCATATACTGAGAGTTACCTATACGGCAGAAAATTATAAAATGTTCATATACAGAGAGCTACCTACTTGGCAGATCAGTCCAACATATCCATGTTCGGAGAGCTAGGTACATGGCAGACGAATCCAATATATCCAAATACAGAGATCTAGCTACATGCCAGGATATTGCAACATTTCCATATACAGATTTCTAGCTACAACGTAGATGAGTCCATCTTATCTATACATGGAGAGCTATCTACATGTCAGAGTTGAGCAACATTTCCATATACAGAGTTCTAGCTACAAGGCAGATGAGTCCAACATGTCCATATACAGGGCACTAACTACATGGCAGATGTGTCCAGTGTGTCCATTTACTGTGAGCTAGCTACATGACAGATAAGTCCAAAATGTCCATATACTTAGAGCAAGATACATGACAGTGTAGTGCAACATTTCCATATACAGAGTTCTAGCTACAAGTCAGTTGAGTCCAACATGTCCATATACAGGATACTAGCTGCATAGCAGATGTGTCCAACGTGTCCATATACTGAGAGCTAGCTAAAATGGCAGACAAGTCCAATAAGTTCATATGCAGAGAGTTACCTATTTGGAGATCAGTCCATCATATCCATGTACAGAGAGCTTGGCTACATGGCAGATGAGTCCAAAATGTCCATATACAGTGTTCTAACTACAAGGCAGAAGAATCCAACGTGTCTAAATACAGACAGCTATATACATGGCAGAGTAGTGCAATATTTCCATATACAGAGTTCTAGATACATGGCAGATGTGTCCAACATGTCCATATACTGAGAGCTACCTACATGGCAGATGAGTCCAACATGTCCATAGACTGAAGGTAGCTACATGGCAGTCGAGTCCAAAATGTCGATATACAAAGAGCTAACTACATGGCAGAGTAGTCCAACATGTCCATATACAGTGTACTAGCTACAAGGCAGATAGTCCAACATGTGTATATACAGAGAGATAGCTACATGGCAGAGTAGTGCTTCATTTCCATTTACAGAGTTCAAGCTACATGGTAGATGAGTCCAAAGTGTTCATATACTGAGAGCTAGCTACATGGCAGATCAGTCCAACATGTTCATGTAAAGTGTACTAGCTACCTGGCTAATGAGAACAACAATTCCATATTCTGAGAGTTAACTACATGGCAAATGAGTACAACATGTGTATATATAGAGGACTAGCTTCCTGGCTAATGAGTCCAACATCTCAATATATTGAGAGCTAGCTACATGGCAGACAAGTCCAATATGTTCATATACAGAGAGCTAACTAAATGCCAGGGTAGTGCAACATTTTCATATACATAGTTCTAGCTACAAGGCAGATGAGTCCAACATGTCCATATAGAGGATACTCGCTACATGGCAGATGCGTCCAATGCGTCCATATACTGAGAGCTAGCTACATGGCAGAGTAGTGCAACATTTCCATATACAGAGTTCAAGACACAAGACAGATGAGTCCAACTTGTCTAAATACTGAGAGGTAGCTACATGTCAGAGTAGTCCAACAAGTACATATAAAGAGTACTAGCTACCTGGCTCGTGAGTCCAGCATGTCCATATAATCAGAGCTAGCTACATGGCAGACAAGTCCAATATGTTAATTTGCAGAGAGCTGCCTACTTGGTAGAGCAGTCCATCATATCCATGTATGTAGAGCTGGCTACATGGCAAATTAGTCCAAAATGTCCATATACAGTGTTCTAACTACAAGGAAGAAGAATCCAACTTGTCTATATAGAGATAGCTAACTACATGGCAGACTAGTGCAATATTTCCATATACAAAGTTCTGGCAACATGGCAGATATGTCCAACTTGTCCATATACAGAGTACTATCTACATTGCAGATGAGTCCAAAATGTCCATATACTGAGAGCTATCTACATGGCAGAGTAGTCCAACATGTTCATATACAGTGCACTAGCTACAAGGCAGATGAGTCCAACTTGTCTATATACAGAGAGCTCGCTGCAGGCAGAATAGTGCGTCATTTCCATATACAGTGTTCAAGCTACATGGCACATGAGTCCAGAGTGTTAATATACTGTTATCTAGCTAAATGGCAGATCAGTCAAACATGTCTATATAAAGACTACTAGCTACATGGCTAATGAGTCCGACATGTCAACATACTGAGAGTTAACTACATGGCAAATGAGTACAGCATGTGTATATATAGAGGACTAGCTCCCTGGCTAATGAGTCCAACATGTCGATATACTGAGAGCTAGCCACATGGCAGACAAGTGCAATATGTTCATATACCGAGAGCTAGCTACATGGCAGGGTAGTGCAACTTTACCATATACAGAGTTCTATCTACAAGGCAGATGAGTCCAACTTGTCTATATACAGAGAACTAACTACATTTCAGGGTAGTGTAACATTTCAATATACAGAGTTCTAGCTACATGATACATGAATCCAAAGTGTTCATATACTGAGAGCTAGCTACATGCCAGGGTAGAGCAACATTTCAATATACAGAATTCAAGCTACAAGGCAGAAGAGTCCAACATGTCCATATACAGGGTACTAGCTATATGGCAGATGTGTCCAAAGTGTCCATATACTGAAAGCTAGCTACATAGGAGAGAGGGCAACATTTCCATATACAGAGTTCAAGCCAAAAGGCAGATGAGTCCAACTTGTCTAAGTACCGAGAGGTAGCTACATGGCAGAGTAGTCCAACATGTCCATAGAAAGAGTACTAGATACCAGGCTAATGAGTCCAACATGTCCATATACTGAGAGCTAGCTACATGGCAGAGTAGTCCAACATGTTCATATACAGGGTACTAGCTACAAGGCAGATGTGTCCAACGTGTCCATATACTGAGAGCTAGCAACATGGCAGAGTAGTGTATCATTTCCATATACAGAGTTCAAGCTACATGGCAAATGTGTCCACAGTGTTCATATACTGAGAGCTAGCTACATGGCAGAGTAGTCCAACATGTCCATATAAAAAGAACTAGCTACCTGGCTAATGAGTCCAACATGTCCATATACTGAGACCTAGCTACATGGCAAACAAGTCCAATAGGTTCATCTGCAGACAGCTACCTACTTGGCAGGTCAGTCCATCATATCCATGTACAGAGCGCTAGCTACATGACAGACAAGTCCAAAATGTCATTATATAGTGTTCTCACTACAAGCCAGAGGAATCCATCTTCTCTATATACAGAGAACTAAGTATATGGCAGAGTAGTGTAACATTTCCATATACAGAATTCTAGCTACATGGCAGATGTGTCGAACGTGTCAATATACTGAGAGCTACCTACATGGCAGATCAGTCCAACATGTCCATATACAGGGTACTATCTACATGGCAGGTGAGTCCAACATGTCTATATACTGAAGGTAGCTACATGGCAGACGAGTACAAAATGTCGATATACAGAGATCTAGCTACATGGCAGAGTAGTCCAACATGCCCATATAAAGTGTACTAGCTACAGTGCAGATGAGTCCAATTTGTCTATATACAGAGAGCTAGCCACATGGCAGAATATTGCATCATTTCCATTTACAGGGTTCAAGCTACATGTCACATGAATCCACAGTGCTCATGTACTGAGAGCTAGCTACATGGAAGATCAGTCCAACATGTCCATATAAAGAGTACTAGCTACCTGGCTAATGAGTCCAACATGTCCATATATTGAGAGTTAACAAATGGCAAATGAGTACAACATGTGTATATATAGAGGACTTGCTCCCTGGCTAATGAATCCAACATGTAGATATACCGAGAGCTAGATACATGGCAGACAAGTCCAATATGTTAATATACAGAAAGCTAGATACATGGCAGGGTAGTGTAACAATTCCATATATAGGGTACTAGCTACATGGCAGATGATTCCAACATGACCATATGCAGGGTACTAGATACATGGCAGATGAGTTCAACATGTCCACATACAGAGAGCTAGCTACATGGCAGACATCTCCAATATGTTCATATACAGGGAGCTAGCTACTTGGCAGATCACTCCTACATATCCATGTACAGAGAGCTAGCTACCTGAATACGAACCCAAAATATCCATATACAGAGAGCTAGATACATGACAGGGTAGTGCAAATTTCCGTATACAGAGTTCTACCTACAAGGCAGATGAGTCCAACTTGTCTATATACAGAGAGCTAACTA
>NW_006408916.1:675525-686373 GCF_000296735.1 Chrysochloris asiatica
CTACATGGTAAATGAATCCATCATGTGTATATATAGAGGATTATCTCCCTGGCTAGTGATTCGAACATGTCCATATACATGGCTGGGTAGTGCAACATTTCCATATAAAGAGTACTAGCTACATGGAAATGTGTCCAATGTGTCCATATACAGAAAGCTAGTTATAAGGCAGGCTAGTGCTACATTTCCATATACAGAGTACTAGCTACAAGGCAGATAAGTCCAACTTGTCTATACACAGAGAGTAGTTACACGGCAGAGTAGTGCAACTTTTCCATATACAGAGTTCTAGCTACAAAGCAGATGTGTCCAACGTGTCCATATACTGAGAGCTACCTACATGGCAGAGTATTCCAACATGTCCATATACACGGAACTAGCTACATGACAACGAGTCAAACATGTCCATATACTGAGAGCTAGCTACATGGCAGACACGTTCTATATGTTCATATACAGAGAGCTACCTATATGGCAGATCAGTCCAACATATCCATGTACAGAAAGCTAGCTACATGGCAGACGAGTCCATAATGTCATTATCCAGAGAGCAAGCTACATGGAAGGGTAGTGAAACATTTTCATATACATAGTTCTAGGTACAAGGCTGATGAGTACAACTTCTCTATATACAGAGAGCTGACTACATGGAAGGGTATTGCAACATTTCCATATACAGAGTTCTAGCTACATGGCAGATGTGTCCAACGTGTCCACATACTGAGAGCTAGCTACATGTCAGACGAATCCAGATTGTCCATGCACAGAGAGCTAGCTACATGGCAGAGTAGTGAATCATTTCCATATAGAGAGTTCAAGCTACATGGGAGATGAGTCCCAAGTGTTCATATACTGAGAGCTAGCTACATCTCAGAGTAGTCCAACATGTCCATATACACAGTTCTAGCTACTTGGCAGATGTGTCCAATGTGTCCATATTCTAAAAGCTAGATACTAGGCAGACAAGTCCAATATGTTCATATACAGAGAGATACCTACTAGGCACATCAGTCCAACATATCCATGTACAGAGCGATAGCTACATGGCATACGAGTCCAAAATGTCAATATACAGAGAGTTAGCTATGTGGCAGGTTAGAGCAACATTTCCATATACAGTGTTCTAGCTACAAGAGAGATGTTTCCAACTTGTCTATATACAGAGAGCTAGCTACATGGCAGAGTATTGCAAAATTTCCATATACAGAGATCTAGCTACATGGCAGGGACATGCAACATTTCCATATATAGAGTTCTAGCTACAAGACAGATGATTCCAACTTGTCTGTATACAGAGAGGTAGATACATGGAAGGGTAGTGCTACATTTCCATATACAGAGTTCTAGCTACATGGCAGATGTGCCCAACATGCCCATACACTGAGAGCTAGCTATATGGCAGAGTATTCCAACATGTCCATATACAGAGTAGTAGCTACATTGTAGACAAGTCCGATATGTTCATATGCAAAGACCTTCCTACTTGGCAGATCATTCTGACATATCCATGTACAGAGAGCTAGTTACATGACAGACGAGTTCAAAAGGTCCATATATAGACAGCTAAATACATGGCAGGGTGTTGCAACATTTCCATATACAGAGTTCTAGGTACATGGCAGATGTGTCCATCTTGTCCATATACTTAGAATTAGCTGCATGGCAGATCAGTCCAAAATATTCATGCACAGAGAGATCGCGAAATATCAGATGAGTCTAAAATGTCCATTTACAGAGAGCTACCCACTTGCCAGATCAGTTCAACATATCCATGTTCAGAGAGTTAGCTAAATGGCAGACGAATCCAAAATATCCATATACAGAGATCTAGCTACATGGTAGTGTAGTGCAATATTTCCATGTACAGAGTTGTAGCAACAAGGCAGATGACTCCAAAATGTCTATATACAGAGAGCTACCTACACGGCAGGGTATGGCAACAATTCCATATACAGAGTGCTAGCTACATGGCAGATGTGTACAACGTGTCCATATACTGAAACCTACCTACATGGTAAACAAGGCCAATATGTTCATATACAGAGAGCTACCTATTTGACAGATCAATCAAACATATCCATGTACAGGAGCTAGCTACATGGCAGACTAGACCAATGTGTCCATATACAGAGCGCTAGCTACACGGCAGGGTACTGCAACATTTCAATATAGAGAGTTCTACCTACATGGCAGATGTGTTCAAACTTGTCCATATACTGAGAGCTAGAGACATGGTAGATAAGTATAATATGTTCATATACAGAGAGCTACCTTCTTGGCAGATCAGTCCAAAATATCCATGTACAGAGAACTAGCAACATGTCAGACAAGTCCAAAATGCCCATGAACAGAGAGTTAGCTACATGGCAGAGTATTGCATCATTTCTATATGCAGAGTTCAAGAAACATGGCAGATGAGTCCCATGTGTTCATATAATGAGAGCTAGCTACATAGCAGAGTAGTGAATCATGTCCATATACAGAGTTCTAGCTACAAGGCAGATGTGTTCAATGTGTCCATATACTGAGAGCTAGCTACATGGAAGGGTCCTGCAACATTTCCATATACAGAGTTCTCGCTACAAGGTAGATGATTCCAACTAGTCTATATACAGAGACCTAGCTACATGGCAGCGTAGTGCAACATTATCATATATGGTGTTCTAGTTACATGGCAGATATGTCCAATGTATCTATATACTGAGAGCTAGCTACATAGCAGACAAGACCAATATGTTCATATACACAGAGGTAGCTACATGGCAGGGTAGTGCAACATTTTCATATACAGAGTTCGGGCTACATGGGAGATGTGTCCAACGTGTCCACTTACGGAGAGGCAGTTACATGGCAGACAAGGCGAATATATTCATATACAGTGAGCTACCTAAATGGAAAGGTAATGCAACATTACCATAAACAGAGTTCTAGATAAAAGGCAGATGATTCCAACTTGTCTATATACAGAGACCTAGCTACATGGCCAGGTAGTACAACATGTCCATATACAGGGTACTAGCTACATGGCAGATGAATCCAACATGTCCATAAACTGAGAGCTAGCTACATGGCAGACACGTCCAATATGTTCATATACAGAGAACTAGCTACATGGCAGAGTAGTGTAACATTTCCATGTACAGAGTTTTAGCTAGAAAACAGATGAGTCCAACTTGTCTATATACAGAGAGCTAGCTACATGGCAGGGTAGTGCAACATTTCCATATACAGAGTTCTGGCTACATGGCAGATGTGCCCAACATGTCAGTCAATACACTGAGAGTTTGCTACATGGCAGAGTAGTCCAACATGTCCGTATACAGAGTACTACCTACATGGCAGATGAGTCTAACATGTCCATATACTGAGAGCTAGCTACATGGCAGACCAGTCCAATATGTTCATATACAAAGAGCTACCTACTTGGCAGATCATTCCAACATATCCTTGTAGAGAGAAATAGTCACATGGCATACAAGTCCAAAATGTCCATACACAGAGAAGTAGCTACATGGCAGGGTAGTGCAACATTTCCATATACAGAGGTCTAGGTACATTGCAGATGTGTCCATGGTTTCCATATACTGAAAATTAACTGCATGAAAGATCAGTCCAAAATATCCATGCACAGAGAGATCACAACATGTCAGATGAGTCCAAAGTGTCCATCTACAGAGAGCTAGCAACATGGCATTGGAGTACAACATTTCCATATACAGAGTTGTAGCTACATGGCAGATGTGTCCAACGTGTCCACTTACAGAGAGGTAGCTACATGGCAGACAAGGCTAATATGTTCATGTACAGAGAGCTAGCTACTTGGCAGGGTAGTACAGCATTACCATATAGAGAGTTCTGGCTACATGGCAGATGATTCCAACTTGTCCACATACTGAGAGCTAGTTACATGGCAGAGTAGGGCAACATGTTCATATACAGGGTACTAGCTACATGGCAGATGAGTCCAACATGTTCATATTCTGAGAACTAGCTACATGGCAGACACGTCCAATATGTTCTTATACTGAGAGCTACCTACTTGGCAGATCAGTCCAACATATCCATGTACAGAGAGCTGGCTACAGAACAGAAAATTCCAAAATGTCCATTTACAGAGAGCTAGCTACATGGTAGAGTAGTACAACATTTCCATATACAGAGTTCTAATTACATGGCAGATGTGTCGAACGTGTCCATATAAACGATTCTAGCTACATGGCAGACATGCTCAATATGTTCATATACAGTGAGCTACCTACTTGGCAGATGAGTCCAACATATCCATGTACAGAGAGCTAGCTACATGGCAGACAAGTAAAAATATCCTTATACAGAGAGCTAGCTACATGGCAGAGAAGTGCAACATTTCCATATACATAATTCTAGCTACAAGAAAGATAATTCCAACTTGTCTGTATATAGAGATCTAGCTACATGAAAGGGTAGTGCAAGGTTTTCATGTACAGAGTACTAGCTACATGGCAGATGTGCCCAACGTGTCCATACCGTGAGAGCTAGCTTCATGGCAGAGTATTCCAACATGTCCATATATAGACTACTAGCTAAATGGCAGACCAGTCAAATATATTCATATACAAAGAGATACGTACTTGTCAGATCATTCCAACATATCCATGTGCAGAGAGCTAGCTATATGGCAGACGAGTCCAAAATGTCCATATGCAGAGAGCTAGATACTTGGCTGAGTAGTGGAACATTTCCATATACAGAGTTCTAGGTACATGGCAGATGTGTCCAACTTGTCCATATACTGAGCATAAGGTGCATGGTAGATCAGTCCAAAATATCCATGCACAGAGACATCGCGACATGACAGATGAGTCCAAAATGTCCATCTAAAGAGAACTAGCTACATACTAGAGTAGTGCATCACTTCCATATACAGAGTTCAAGCTGCAAGGCAGATGAGTCCAATTTATCTATCTACAGAGAGCTAGCTACAAGGCAGAGTAGTGCAACATTTGCATATATATAGTTCAAGCTATAATGCAGATTTGTCCAACGTGTCCTTATACTGAGACCTAGGTATATGGCAGACAAGTCCAATATGTTCATAAACAGAGAGCTACCTACTTGGCAGATCAGAGCAACATATCTATGTCCAGTGAGCTAGCTACGTGGCAGACGATTACAAAATGTCCATATACAGAGATCTAGCTACATGGTAGGGTAGTGCAATATTTCCATATACAGAGGTCTAGCAACAAGCAGACAAGTCCAAAATGTCTATATACAGAGAGCTAGCTACACGGCAGGGTAGGGTACCATTTCCATATACAGAGTTCTAGCTATATGGCAAATGTGTCCAATGTGTTCATATACTGAAATCTACCTACATGGTAAAAATGCAAATATGTTCATATACAGAGAGCTACCTATTTGGCAGATAAATCCAACATATCCATATACAGGAGTTAGCTACATGGCAGATGAGACCAAGATGTCCATATACAGAGAGCTAGGGTCACGGCAGGGTAGTGCAACATTTCAATATACAGAGTTCTAGCTACAAGGCAGGTGTGTTGAAAATTGTCCATATACTGAGAGCTAGCTACATGGTAGGGTAGTGCAATATTTCCATACGTGTCCTTATACTGAGACCTAGGTATATGGCAGATAAGTCAAATACATTCATATACAGAGAGCTACCTACTTAGCACATCAGTCCAACATATCGATGTACAGAGAGCTAGCAACATGTCAGACAAGTCCAAAATGTCCATTTACAGAGAGCTAGCTACATGGCAGTGTAGTGCATAATTTCCATATACAGATTTCAAGCTACATGGAAGATGAGTCCCAAGTGTTCATATCCCTAGAGCTAGCTACATGGCAGATATGTCCAATATGTTCATATACAGAGAGCTAGCTACATGGCAGGTTAGTGCAGCATTTCCATATACAGAGTTCTAGCTACATGCAGATGTGTCCAAAGTGTCCATATACTGAGGACTAGCTACATGGCAGAGTAGTCCAACATGTCCATATACAGGGTAGTAGCTACATGTCAGATGATTCCAACATGTACATATACTGAGAGTTAACTATATGGCAAATGAGTCCAACATGTGTATATATAGAGGACTAGCTCCATGGCTAATTAGTCCAAAATGTCCATATACTGAGAGCTAGCAACATGAAAGACAACTCCAAAATGTTCATATACAAAGAGCTACCTCCTTAGCAGATCAGTCCAACATATCCATATACAGCAAGCTATCTACATGGCAGAGAAGTCCAAAATGTCCATATACAGTGAGCTAGCTATACGGCAGCATAGTGCAAAATTTCCTTATAGAGAGTTCTAGCTACATAGAAGATATATCCAACGTGTCCATATACTGAAATCTACCTCCATTGCAGAGAAGGCCAATATATTCTTATACAGAGAGCTAACTACTTTGCAGATTAGTCCAACATAACTATGTACAGAGAGCTAGCTACCTGGCAGACAAGTCTGAAATGTCCATATACAGAGAGCTAGCTACATGGCATGGTAGTGCAACATCTCCATATATAGAGTTCTACCTACAAGACAGATGATTCTAACTTGTCTATATACATAGAGCTAACTACATGGCAGGGTAGTGTATTATTTCCATATACAGTGTTCTAATTACATGGCAGATGTTTCCAATGTGTCCATATACTGAGAGTAACCTACATGGCAGATCAGTCCAAAATATCCATGCACAGAGAGCTAGCTACATGTCAAACAAGACCACAATATTCCTAAAGAGAGAGCTAGCTACATGGCAGAGTAGTGTATCATTTCCATATACAGAGTTCAGGCTACATGGCAGATGAGTCCCAAGTGTTCATATACTGAGAGCTAGCTACATAGCAGAGTAGTCCAACATATCCATATACAGAGTTCTAGCTTCACGGCAGATGTGTCCACTGTGTCCATATACTGAAATCTACCTACATGACAAACAAGGCCAATATGTTTATGTACAGAGAGCAACCTCCTTGGAAGATCAGTACAACATATTCATGTACAGAGAGCTAGCTACATGACAGACAAGTCCAAAATTTCCATATTCAGACAGCTAGCTACATGGCAGTGTAGTGCTACATTTCCATATACAGAGTTGTAGCTACATGGCAGATGTGTCCAACGTGTCCATATACTTAGAGCTAGCTACATGTCAAATGAGTCCAATATGTACATGCACAGAGAGTTAGCTACATGGCAGAGTAGTGCATCATTTCCATATAAAAATTTCTAGCTACATGGCAGACATGTCCAACATGTCCATAAACTGAGAGCTAGCTAAATGGCAGAAAATCCAACATGTTCATATACAGAGAGCTAGTTACATGGCAGTGTATTCCAACATTTCCATATACAAAATTCTAGCTACATGGCAGATTTGTCCAATGTGTCCCTGTACTGAAAGCTACTTACATGGAAGACAAGTCCAATATGTTCATATATAAAAAGCTAATTACTTGGCAGATCAGTCCAACATATCTATGTACATAGACCTAGCTACATGGCAGACTAGTTCAAAATGTCCACGTACAGGGTATTGCAACATTTCCATATACAGAGATCTAGCTACAAGGCAGATGACTCCAACTTGTCTATATACAGAGAAATAACTACTTGTCAGGGTACTGTACCATTTCCATATGCAGAGTTCTAGTTATATAGCAGATGTATCCAACGTGTCCATATATTGATAGCTAGCTACATGGCAGATCATTTAAAAATATCCATGCTCAGAGCGCTAGCTACATGTCAGACAAGTCCAAAATGTCCATGAATAGAAATCTAGCTACATGTCATTGTAGTGTAACATTTCTATAAACAGAGTTTTAGCTACATGGCAGATGTGTCCAACGTGTCCATATACTGAAAGCTACTTACAAGGCAGACAAGGCCAACATGTTCCTATACAGGGAGCGACCTACTTGGCAGATCAGTCCAACATATCCATGTACAGGTGGTAGCTACATGGCAGACAAGTCCAAAATGTCCATATACAGAGTGCCAGCTACATGGCAGGGTAGTGCAACATTTCCATAAACATAGTCCTAGCTACAAGGCAGAATAATCCAACATGCGTATATACAGAGAGCTATTTATATGGCAAAATAGTGCAACATTTTCATATACAGAGTTCTAGCTACATGGCAGATTTGTCCAACGTGTCCATAAACTGAGAGCTAGCTACATGGCAGATCACTCCAAAATATCCATGCTCAGAGAGCTAGCTAAATGTCAGAGGAGTTCAATATGGCCATATACAGAGAGCTTGCTACATGACAGAGTAGTGCATCATTTCCATATACAGGGTTCAAGTTGCATGGCAGATGAGTCCAAAGTGTTCATATACTGAGAGCTAGCTACATAGCAGAGTAGTTCAACATGTCCATATAAAAAGTACTAGCTACCTGGCTAATGAGTCCAACATGTCCATATACTTAGAGCTAGCTGCATGTCAGAGAAGTCCAATATGCTCATATACAGATAGCTACCTACTTGGCCGATCAGTCCAACATATCCATGCACAGAGAGCTAACTACATAGCATACAAGTCCAAAATATCCATAGACAGGGAGCTAGCTACATGGCAGGGTAGTGCAACATTTCCATATACAGAGCTCTAGCTACAAAGAAGATGAGTCCAACTTGTCTATATAGAAAGTGCTAGCTACATGGCAGGGTTGTGCAACATTTACATATACAGCATTCTAGATTCAAGGCAGATGATTCCAACTTTTCTATATGCAGAGAGCTAGCTACATGGCAGATTAGTAAAACTTATCTATATACAGATAGCTAAGTACATGCCAGAATAGTCCAACATGTCTATATAAAGAGTACTAATTACCTGGCTAATTAATTCAATGTGTCCATATACTGAAAGCTAGCTACATGGAAGAAAAATTTAAATATGTTCATATACAGAGAGCTACCCACTTGGCAAATTAGTCCAATATATCCATGTACAGAGAGGTAGTTACATGGCAGACAAGTCCACAATGCCCATATCCAAAAAGCTATCTACATGGCAGTGTAGTGCAACATTTCCATATACAAATTTCTAGCTAAAAGGCAGAAGAGTTCAACTTGACTATATACAGAGCTAGCTACATGTCCAGGTACTCCAATATGTCCATATACAGGGTACTAGCTACATGGCAGATGAGTCAAACATGTCCATATACTGAGAGCTAGCTACATCGCAGACAAGTCCAATATGTTCATATACAGAGAGCTAGATACATGGCAGGGTAGTGCAACATTTCCAAATACAGAGTTCTAGTTACAAAGCAGATGAGTTCAACTTGTTTATATACAGAGAGCTAGCTATATGGCAGAGTAGTATATCATTTTCATATACACAGTTCAAGCAACATGCAGATGAGTCAAATTGTCTATATATAGAGAGCTAGCTACATAGCAGATTAGTGCAACAGGTCCATATACAGAGTGTTAGCTACAATGCAGATGAGTCCAACATGTCCATATACTGAGAGGTAGCTACATAGCAGACAAGTCCAATATGATCATATACAGAGAGCTGCCTTCTTGTCAGATCAGTAGAACATATCCATGCACAGAGAGCTGGCTACAAGTCAAATGAGTCAAAAATATCCATATACAGATAGTTAGCTACATGGCAGTGTAGTGCAACATTTCCATATACAGAGTTCTAGCGACATGGCAGATGTGTCCAACATGTCCATATACTGAAAGCTAGCTACATGGCAGACAAGTTCAATATGTTCATATACAGAGAGCTACCTACTTGGCAGATAAGTCTAACATATCCATATTAGACTGAGAGCTATCTACATGGCAGATGAGTCCAACGTGCCCATATACTGAGAGGTAAGTACATGGCAGATGAGTCCCATATGTTCATATACAGAGAGCTACCTACTTGGCAGATCAGTCCAATATATCCATGTACTGAGAGAAACCTACATGGTAGAGTAATCCGACATGTCCACCTACAGAGTTATAGCTACATGGCAAATGTAAACAACATGTCCATATACTGAGAGCTAGATACATGGCAGAGTAGTTCTACATGTCCATATACAGGGTACAAGCTACATGGCAGATGAGTCCAACATGTCTACATAGTGAGAGCAAGTTACATGGCAGAATGTCCAATATGTTCATATAGAGAGAGCTACCTACTTGGCGGATCAGTCCAACATATCCATGCACAGAAAGCTATCTAAATGTCAGATGAGTCCAAAATGTCCATATACAGACAGCTAGCTACATGTCAGGGTACTGCAATATTTCCATATACAGAGTTCTAGCTACAAGATGAGTCCGATTTGTCTATATACAGAGAGCTAGCTACATGGCAGAGTAGTGCAACATGTCCATATACAGTGTACTAGCTCCATGGCAGATGAGTCCAACATGTCCATATATGGTGACCTAGCTACATGGCAGCCAATTCCAATATGTTCATACACAAAGAGCTATATAAGTGGCAGATCTGTCCAACATATCCATGTACAGAGAGCTAGTTACATGGCAGGATATTGCAACATTTCCATATACAGAGATCTGACTACATGACAGATGTATTCAAT
The DNA here is from genome assembly GCF_000296735.1 of Chrysochloris asiatica. NCBI lineage: Eukaryota > Metazoa > Chordata > Mammalia > Afrosoricida > Chrysochloridae > Chrysochloris > Chrysochloris asiatica. The sequence continues at coordinate 686,119 of NW_006408916.1, forward strand.
GTGTCCATATATAGAAACCTATCTTCATGGCAGATCAGTCCAAAATATCCATGCACAGAGAGCTAACTACATTTCAGACGATTCCATAATATCTATGTACAGAATTCTAGCTACAAGGCGTATGAGTCCAACTTATCTATGTTCAGAGAGCTTGCAACATGGCAGAGGAGTGCAACATTTACATATACATAGTTCTAGCTTCATGGCAGATGTGTCCAACGTGTGCATATATGGACAGCTAGCTACATGGCAGAG
>NW_006408916.1:686473-692912 GCF_000296735.1 Chrysochloris asiatica
GGCAGAGTAGTCCAACATGTCCATATACAGGGTACTAGCTACATGGCAGATGAGTCCAACATGTCCATATACTGAGAGGTAGCTATATGGCAGACAAGTCCAATATGTTCATACACAGAGAGCTTGCTACAAGGCAGAGTAGTGCAGCATTGCCATATATAGAGTTCTAGCTACATAGTAGATGTGTCCAACATGTCCATACACTGAGAGCTACCTAAGTGGCAGATAAGTCCAAAATATCCATGCACAGTGAGCTAACTACATGTCAGACTAGTCCAAAATGTCCATATGCAGAGTTCTGGCTACATGTCAGATGTGTCCTACATGTCCATGTACTGAGAGCTAGCTACACGGTAGAATAGTCCAACATGTCCATATAGAGGGTACTAGCTACATGGCTTTGAGTCCAACATGTCCATGTATAGGGAGCAAGATACATGGCAGACAATTTCCATATGTTCATATAGAGAGAGCTGCCTACTTCACAGATCAGTCCAACATATCCATGTACAGAGAGCTAGCTACATGACAGAATAGTCCAATTTGTCCATATACAGAGAGCTAGCTATATAGCAGAGTAGTCTAACATATCCATATACTGAGATCTAGCTACATGGCAGAGTAGCCCAATATGTCCATATACTGGATACTATCTACATGGCAGATGAGTCCAATATGTTCATATATAGATTGCTGTCTACTTGGCAGATCTGTCCATCATAATATTGTACAGAGAGATAGCTACATGGCAGACAAGTTCAATATGTTCATATTCAGAGATCTAGATACATGGCAGGGTAGTGCAACATTTCCATATACAGAGTTCTAGGTACAAAGCAGATGAGTAGAACTTGTCTATGTAAAGAGAGCTAGCTGCATGGCAGAGTAGTGCAACATTTCCATATTCAGCGATCTAGGTACATGGTAGAAATATCCAACGTGTCCATACACTGAGAGCTATCTACAGGGCAGATTAGTGCAACATGTCCATGTACAGGGTACTAGCTACATGGCAGATGAGTCCAACATGTTCATATACTGAGAGCTAGCTACATGGCAGACATTTCACATATGTTCATATGCAGAGAGCTAACTACTTGGCAGATCAGACCAACATATCCATGTAGAGAGGGCTACCTACATGGCAGAGAAGTCCAATATGTTCATATACAGTGTTCTACTACATGGCAGATGTGTGCAACGTTTCTATATACAAAGAGCTTTCTACATGGCAGAGTATTGCAACATATCCATATACTGAGTAGGAGCTACATGGCAGATGAATCCAATATATTCTTATACAGAAAGCTACCTACTGGGCAGATCAGTGCAACATATCCATGTACAGAGAGCTAGCTACATGGCAGACAAGTCCAATATGTTCATATACAGAGAGATACCTACATGGCAGGGTAGTGTAACCTTTCCATATACACAGTTCTTGCTACATGGCAGATGTGTCCAAAATGTTCATATACAGAGAGCTAGCTACATGGCAGATTTTGCATCATTTCTATATACAGAGTTCAAGCTCCATGGCAGAGTACACCAACATGTCCATATACAGAGTTCTAGCTACATGGCAGATGTGTCCGATGTGTTCATATACTGAGAGCTAGGTACATGGCAGCGTAGTGCAATATTTCTATATATAGAGTTCTAGCTACATGGCTAATGTGTCCACCGTGTCCATATACTGAGAGCTAGCTACATGGCAGAGTAGTCCAACATATCCATATACAGAGTTCTCGCTACAAGACAGATTTGTCCAAAGTGTCCTTATACTGAGAGCTAGCTACATGGCATACAGGTCCAATATGTTCATATACAGAGAGCTAGCTACATGGCAGTGTAGTGCAACATTTACATATACAGTGTTCTAGCTACACTGCAGATGTTTCCAACATGTCCTTAAAGAAAGAGCTAGCTACATGGCAGGGTAGTGCAATATTTCCATATACAGAGTTGTAGCTACAAGGCAAATGAGTCCACCTTGTCTATATACAGAAAGCAAGCTACATGGCAGAGTACTGCAACATTTCCATGTACAGAGTTCCACCTACAACGCAGATGTATTCAACTCGTCCATATACTGAGAGCTAGCTACATGTCAAACTACTCCAAAGTGTCCATATACTGAGAGCTAGCTACATGGGAGAGTAGAGAAAATGTCCATATACAGGGTACTAGCTACAAGGCAGAAGAGTCTATCTTGTCTATATACAGAGAGCTGGCTACATGGCAGAGCAGTGCATCAGTAAAATATACAGAGTTCAAGCTACATGGCAGATGAGTCCAACTTGTGTATATACAGAAAGCTAGCTACATGGCAGAGTAGTGTAACATGTTCATATAGAGGTTAGTAGCTACATGGCAGATGAGTGCAACATGTCCTTATACTGAGAGCTAACTAAATGGCAGAGTAGTGTAACATATCCATATATAGAGGTCTAGATACATGACAGATGTGTAAAACGTTTCCATATACTAAGAGCTGCCTACATGGCAGATCAGTCCAACATGTCCATATACAGGGTATTAGCTACATGGCAGATGAGTACAAAATGTCCATGTACAGAGAGCTAGCTAGCTACATGGCAGAGTAGTGCATCATTTCCATATCCAGAGTTCAAGCTACATGGCAGATGAGTCCAAAATGTTCATATACATAGATATAGATATATGGCAGAGTAGTCCAACATGACCACATAAAGGTACTAGGTACATATCAAATGAGTCCAACATGTCCATATACTGAGAGTTAGCTATATGGCAGACAAGTAAAATATGTTCATATACAGAGAGCTATCTACATGGTAGATCAGTCCAACATATCCATGTACCGAGAAGTAGCAACATGGCAGACGAGTCCAATATTTTCATACACAGAGGCTTGCTACATGGCAGGGTAGTCCAAAATGTCCATATACAGAGTTCTAGCTACATGGGAGTGAAGTCCAATATTTTCATACACAGAGAGCTAGCTACATGGCAGTGTAGTGCAACATTTCTATATATAGAGTTCTAGCTACATGGCAGATAAGGCCAACATGTCCATGTACTGAGAGCTAGCTACATGGAAGAGTAGTCCAACATATCCATATTCAGAGTTCTAGTAACAAGGCAGATTTGTCCAATGCGTCCTTATACTGAGAGCTAGCAACATGGCAGACAGGTCCAATATGTTCATATACAGAGAGCTTGCTACATGGCAGGGTAGTGCAACATTTATATAAACAGAGTTCTAGCTACATGGCAGATGTGTCCAACTTGTCTATATAAAGGAATCTAGTTACATGACAGGGTAGTGCAACATTTCCATGTATAGAGTTCTAGCTACAAGGCAGATGTATCCAACTTGTCCATATTCTGAGAAATAGCACATTTCAAACAAGTCCTAAATGTCCATATACTGAGAGCTAGCTACATGGCAGAATAGAGCAACATGTACATATACAGGGTACTAGCTACAAGGAAGATGAGTCCAATTTGTATATATACAGAGAGCTGGCTACATGGCAGAGAAGTGCATCATTTCCATATACAGAGTTCAAGCTACAGGGTAGATGAGACCAACTTGTCTATATACAGAAAGCTAGCTGCATGGCAGAGTAGTGTAACATGTCCATATACAGAGGACTAGCTACATGGCAGATGAGTCTAACATGTCCATATACTGAGAGCTATACATACAGCAGAGTAGTACAACATTTCCAAATACAGAGTATTAGCTACATAGCAGATGAGTCCAACATGTCCATATGCTGAGAGCTAGCTACATGACAGACAAGTCCCATATGTTCATATACAAAGAGATACCTACTTGACAAATCAGTCCAACATATCCATGTACAGAGAGCTAGCTACATGGCAGACGAGTCCAAAGTGTTCATAAACAGAGAGCTAGCTACATGGTAGATGTGTCCAACATATCCATATACTGAGAGCTACCTACATGGCAGTGTAGTCCAACATGTCCATATAAAAGGTAATAGCTACAAGGCAGATGAGTCCAATATGTTCATATACAGAGAGCTACATTCTTGGTAGAGTAGTCCAAAAAATCCATGTACAGAGAGCTAGCTACATAGCAGACAAGTCCAATATGTACATATACCGAGAGCTACCTACATAGCAGGGTAGTGCAACATTTCCATATACAGAGTTATAGCTACATGGCAGATGCACAAAACGTCCATGTACAGTGAGCTAGCTACATGGAAGAGTAGTGCATCATTTCGATATACAGAGTTCAAGCAACATGGCAGATCAGTCCAAAGTGTTCATATACTCAGAGCTAGCTATATGGCAGATTAGTCCAACATGTTCATATACGGAGTTCTAGCTACGTGACAGATGTGTCCAACGTGTCCATATTCTGAGAGCTAGCTACATGGCAGAGTAGTGCAACATTTTCATATATAGAGTTCTAGCTACACCGCAGATGTGCCTAATGTGTCCATATACTGAGAGCTAGCTACATTGCAGAGTAGTCTAACATATCCATGTACAGAATTCTACCCAAATGGCAGATGTGTCCCATGTGTCCATATACTGAGAGCTTACTACATGGCAGAGTAGTCCAACATGTCCATATACAGAGTTCTAGCTACATGGCAGAGGTGTCCAACGTGCCCATATACTGAGAGGTACCTACATGGCAGACAAGTTCAATATGTTCATATACAGAGAGCTAGATACATGGCAGGGTAGTGCATCATTTACATATTCAGAATTCTACCTACATGGCAGATGTGTGTATCATATCCATGAACAGAGAGATAGCTACATGGCAGGGTAGTGTAACATTTCCATATACAGACTTCTAGATACAAGGCAGATGAATCCAAGATGTCTATATACAGAGAGCTAGCTACAAGGCACATGAGTAAAACTTGTACATATACTCAGAGCTTGCTACATATCAGATAAGTCCAAAATGTCCATAAACAGAAAACTAGATAAATGGCAGAGTAGTGCATCATTTCCATATACCGAGTTCAGGCTATATGGCAGATAAGTCTAAAGTGTCCGTATACTCAGAGCTAGCTACCTGGCAGAGTACTCCAACATGTCCATATACAGGGAACTAGCTACAAGGCAGATGAGTCCCACTTGTCTATATACAGAGAACTAGCTCCATGGCAGTGTAGTTCAACAGGTTAATAGTGGCATGGCAGATCAGTCCCACATGGCCATATACTGAGAGCTAGCTACATGACAGACAAGTCCAATATGTTCATCTACAGAGTTCTAGCTACATGGCAGATGTGTCCCACGTGTCCATATACTGAGAGCTAGCTACATGGCAGACAAGTCCAATATGTCCATATTGATCTACTTGGCAGATCAATCCAACATATCCATGTACTGAGAGCTACCTACATGACAGATGAGTCCATTGTGTCCATATACTGAGAGCTATCTACTTGACAGAGTAGTCCAACATGTCCATATACATGGTACTTGCTACATGGCAGGTAAGTCCAACATGTCAATATACTGAGACTAGCTACATGACAGACAAGTCCAATATATTCATATACAGAGAGCTAGCTACATGGCAAAGTAGTGCAACATGTTCATATACAGTGTACTAGCTACACAGCAGATGAGTCCAACTTGTCTATATAGAGAGAGCTTTTTACATGCAGAGTGGTTCAGCATATCCATATACAGAGTTCTAGATACATGAAAGATATGTCCAACGTGTCCGTATACTGAAAGCTAACTGCATGACAGATCAGTCCAAAATATCCATGCACATATGTCAGACGAGTCCAAAATGTCCATATACTGTGTTCTAGCTACATGGAAGATGTGTCCAAAGTGTCCATGTACTGAGAGGTAACTACATCTCAGTCTACTCCAATATGTTCATATACAGAGATCTACCTTCTTGGCAGATCAATCCAACATATCCTTGTACAGAGAGTGAGCTACATAACAGATGAGTCCAAAATGTCCATATACAGACAGCTAGCTACGTGGCAGTGTTGGGCATCATTTCCATATACAGAATTCTAGCTACAAGGCAGATGAGCCCAACTTTTGTATTTACAGAGATCTAGCTCCATGGTAGAGTAGTGCAACATTTCCATATACAGAGTTCAAGCTACAAGGCAAATGAGTCCAACTTGTCTATATACAGAGAGGTAGCTACATGGCAGAATAGTGAATCATTTACATATACAGAGTTTAAGCTACATGGCAGAAGAGTTGAAAGTGTTCATATACTGAGAGCTAGCTACATTGCATATTAGTCCAACATGTTCATATACAAAATTCTAGATACATGGCAGATGTGTTCAACGTATCCAAATACTGAGAGTTCCTACATGGCAGAGAAGTAAAATATGTTCATATACAGAGAGCTACCTACTTGGCAGATCAGTCCAACATATCCATGTACAAAGAGCTAGCTACATGACACATGAGT
>NW_006408916.1:693747-696162 GCF_000296735.1 Chrysochloris asiatica
GAGCTAGCTACATGGCAGAGTCGTCCAACACGTCCATATACAGAGTTCTAGCTACATGGCAGATGTGTCCAACGAGTCCATATACTGAGAGCTAGCTACATCTCAGACAAGTCCATTATGTTAATATACAGAGAGCAACCTACTTCTTTGCCATGTAGCTAGCTCTCAGTATATGAACACTTTGGACTCATCTGCCAAGTAGCTAATTCTCTTTATATTAAAATGTTGCACAACTCTGCCATGTAGGTAGCTCTCTGTACATAGACAAGTTGGACGCACCTGCCTTGTAACAAGCTCTCTGTACATGGATATATTGGACTGATCTTCCATTTAGGTATGTCTCAGTATGTGGACATGTTGGACTACTATGCCATGTAGCTAGTACCCTGTATATGGACATGTTGAACTACTCTGACATGCAGCTATCTCTCAGTATATGGACACATTGGACACATCTGCCATGTAGCTAGAACTCTGTATATGGACACTTTGGACTCATCTGACATGTAGCTGGCTCTCTATACATGGATAATTTGGACTGATCTTCCATTTAGTAGCTCTCAGTATATGGACACATTGGAAACATCTTCCATGTACCTAGAAATCTGTATATGCAAATATTACACTACTTTGCCATGTAGCTTGCTCTCTGTATAAGGACATTGTGGACTCATCTGCCATGTAGTTAGTACCCTGTATTTGAACATGTTGGATTACTCTGCCGTGTTCCTAGCTCTCAGAATATGGACACATTGGAAACATCTTCCATATAGTTAGAACACTGAATATGTAAATGTTGCACTACTCTGCCATGCAGCTAGCTCTATGCATATAAACAAGTTGGACTCATCTTCCATGTAGCTAGTAGCCTGTATAGGAACATGTTGGACTACTCTGCCATGTAGCTAACTCTCTGTATATGCACATGTTGGACACATCTGCTATGTGGCTAGAACTATGTATATGGACAATTTGGACTCGTCTGACATGCAGCTAGCTCTCAGTATATGGACACATTGGACACCTCAGCCACATAGCTAGAACTCTGTATATGGAAATGTTGCACTACCCTGTCATGTAGCTAGCTATCTGTATATGGACATTTTGTACTCGTCTGCCATGTAGCTAGCTCTCTGTAGATTGATATCTTAGACTGATTGATATCTTAGCTCTCTGTATATGAACATATTGGATGTGTCTGTCATGTAGCTAGCTCTCTGTACATGGATTTGTTGGATTATTCTGCCAAGTAGGTAGCTCTCTGTATATGAACGTATTGGACTTGAATGCCATGTAGCTAGCTCCCAGTATATGGACATGTTGGACTCATCTGCCATATAGCTAGTGTCCTGTATATGGATATGTTTGACAAGTCTGCATTTTGTAGCTAGCACTCAGTATATGGACATGTTGGACACATCTGCCATGTAGCTAGAACTCTGTATATGGAAATGTTGCAGTACCCTGCCATGTAGCTTGTTCTCTATATATGGATATTTTGGACTCGTCTGCCATGTAGCTAGCTCTCTGTACATGGATATGTTGGACTAATCAGTTAAGAAGGTAGCTCTTTCTATATTAACATATTGGAGTTGTCTGCCATTTAGCTAGCTCTGAGCATATGCACAAGTTGTACACATCTGCTATGTAGCTAGTACTCTTTATATGGACATGTTGGAGTACTCTGCCATGTAGCTAGCTCTCAGTATATGAACACTTTGGACTCATCTGCTTGTAGCTTTAACTCTGTATATTGAAATGATACACTTCTCTTCCATGTAGCTAGCTCTCTGTATATGGACATTTTGGACTGATCTGCCTTTTAAATAGTACCTTGTATATGGCCAAGTTGGACAACTCTGCCATGTATCTAGCTCTCAGTAAATGGACACGTTGGACACATCTGCAAAGTACCTAGTATCCTGTATATGGACATGTTGGACTACTCTGCCATGTAGCTACCTCTCAGTATATAGACACATTGGACACATCTGCCATGTAGCTAGAACTGTGTTTATGGAAATGTTGCACTACTCTGCAATGTAGCTAGCTCTCTGTGTAAAAACAAGTTGGACTCATCTTCCATGTAGCTAGTATCCTGTATATGGCTACTCTGTATATGGACATGTTGGACTATTTTGCGATGTAGCTAGCTCTCAGTATATGGTCACGTTGGACACATCTGCCATGTAGCTAGAACATTGTATATGGAAATGTTCCACTAACTACCATGAAGGTAGCTCTCTGTATATGGACATTTTGGACTTGTCTGCCATGTAGCTAACTCTCTGAACATGGATATGATGGAATGATTTGCCAAATAGGTACCTCTCTGTATATGAACGTGTTGTACTTGTCTGCCATGTAGCTAGCTCTCAGTATATGGACATCTTGGACTCATTTGCCATGTAGCTT
>NW_006408916.1:697247-716996 GCF_000296735.1 Chrysochloris asiatica
GTTGTTAGAACTCTGTATATGGAAATGTTGCACTACTCTGTCATGTATTTAGCTCTCTGTAAATGGACATTTGGACTCATCTGCAATGTAGCTAGTACCATGTGTATGGACATGTTGGACTACTCTGCCATGTAGCTAGCTCTCAGTTTATGGACATGTTGGACATACCTGCCATGTAGCTAAAACTCTGTTTATAGAAATATTGCACTACTCTTCCATGTAGCTAGCTCTCTGTATATAAACAAGTTGGATTCATCTTCCATGTTGCTAGAACCCTTTATACGGACATGTTGTAGCACTCTACCATTTAACTAGCTCTCAGTATATGGACACGTTGGACACATCTGCCATGTAGCGAGAACTCTGTGCATGGACATTTTTGGACTCGTCAAACATGTAACTTGCTCTCTGTGCATGGTTATTTTGGACTGATCTGCTTTGCAGCTAGCTCGCACTATATGAACACGTTGGACACATCTGCTCTATAGATAGAACTCTGTATATGGAAATGTTTCAGTACTCTCCCGTGTAGGTAGTTCTCTGTACATGGATATGTTGGACTGATCTGACAAGTAGGTAACTCTATGTATATGAATATATTGGATTTGTCGACCATGTAGCTAGCGCTCAGTATATTGAAATGTTGTACTTATCTGCCATGTAGCTAGTACTCTGTATATGAACATTTTGAACTTGTCTGCCATGTAACTAGTACTCTCTATGGAAATGTTGGACACGTTCTACCAAGTAGCTAGAACTCTGTATATGGAAATGATGCACTACTCTGCCATGTAGCTAGGTCTCTATGTAGGGATATTTTGGACACTTCGGACATGTAGCTAGCTCTCGGTGCATGGATATTTTGGTCTGATCTGCCATGTAGGTATCTCTCAGTATATGGACTTTTTGGACACATCTGCCATGTAGTTAGAACTCTGTATATGGAAATGCTGCACTACTCTGCCATGTAGCTAGCTCTCATTATATAAACACGTTGGACTCATCTGCCTTGGAGCTAGAACTCTGTATATGGAAATGTTGGACTACCCTGACATGTAGCTAGCTCTCTTTATATTAACATTTTGCACTAATCTGCCATGGAGCTAGTACCCTGTATATGGACATGTTCGACTACTCTGACTAGCAGCTAACTCTCAGTATACAGACACGTTGGTGACATCTGCTATGTCGTAAGAACTCTGTATATGGACAATTTGGACTTGTCTGACATGTAGGTAGCTCTCTCTGCATGGATATTTTGGACTGATCTGCCATGTAGGTAGATCTCAGTATATGGACACGTTGGACACATCTTCCCTGTAGCTAGAACTCTGCATATGGAAATGCTGCACTACTTGCCATGTATCTAGTTCTCTGTATATGGACATTTTGGACTCATCTGCCATGTAGCTAGTACCCTGTATATGGACATGTTGGAGTACTCTGCCATGTAGCTAGCTCTCAGTATATGAACACATTGGACACATCTGCCATGTAGCTAGAACTTTGTATATGGAAATATTGCAGCACTCTGCCATGTAGCTAGCTCTATGTATATAAACAAATTGGACTCATCTTCCATGTATCTAGTACGCTGTATATGGACATCTTTGACTACTCTGCCATGTAGCTAGCTCTCTGTATATGGACATGTTTATCACATCTGCTATGTAGCTAGAACTCTGTATATGGATAATTTGGACTTGTCTGACATGTAGCTAGCTCTCTGTGCATGGATATTTTGGACTGATCTGCCCTGTAGGTAGCTCTTTGTAGATGAACATATTGGACTTGTCTGCCATGTAGCTAGCCCTAAGCATTTGGACACATTGGACACATCTGCCATGTAGCTAACTCTCTGTATATGGACATTTTGGATTTGTCTGCCATGTAGCTAGCTCTCTATAGTTGGATATGTTGGACTGATCTGCCAAGTAGTTCGCTCTCTGCATGTGAACATACTGGACTTGTATGCCATGTAGCTAGCTCACAGTATACGGCCACGTTGGACACATCTGCCATGTAGCTAACTCTCTGTATATGGACATTTTGGACTCGTCTGCCATGTACCTAGCTCTCTGTTCATGGATATGTTGGACGGATCTGACAAGTAGGTAGTTCTCTGTGAATTAACATGTTGAACTTGTCTGCCATGTAGCTAGCTCTCAGTATATGAACATGTTGGACACATCTGCGATGTAGCTAGAACTCTGTATATGGAAACATTGCTCTACCCTGCCATTTAGCTAGCTCTCTTTATGTGGACATTTTGGATTTGTCTGCCATTTAGATAGAGCTCTGCATGTGGAAATGTTACACTATCCTACCATGTAGCTAGCTCTCTATATATGAACATATTGGACTTGTCTGCCAGGTAGCCAGCTCTCAGTATATGGAAATGTTGAACGACTCTGCCATGGACACGTTGGACTCATTAGCCAGGTAGCTAGTACTCTTTATATGGACATTTTAGACTCATCTACCATGTAGCTAGGAACCCTGTATATGGACTTTTCGGACTCATCTGCCATGTAGGTAGTCCCCTGTATATGGACATGTTGGAGTACTCTGCCATGTAGCTAGCTCTCAGTATATGGACTCGTTGGACACACCTGACGTGTAGCTAGAACTCTGTATATGGAAATATTGCAGCACTCTGCCATGTAGCTAGCTCTATGTATATAAACAAGTTGGACTCATCTTCCATGTATCTAGTACGCTGTATATGGACATGTTTGACTACTCTGCCATGTAGTTAGCTCTCTGTATAGGGACATGTTGATCACATCTGCTATGTAGCTAGAACTCGCTATATGGATAATTTGGACTCATGTGACATGTAGCTAGCTCTCTGTACATGGATATTTTGGACTGATCAGCCCTGTAGGTAGCTCTTTGTAGATAAACATATTGGACTTGTCTGCCATGTAGCTAGCCCTCAGCATATGGACACGTTAGACACATCTGCCATGTAGTTAGAACTCTGTATATGGAAATGTTGCACTATCCTGCCATGTAGCTAGCTCTCTGTATATGGACATATTGGATTTGTCTGCCATGTAGCTAGCACTCTGTAGTTGGATATGTTGGACTGATCTGCCAAGTAGTTCGTTCTCTGCATGTGAACATACTGGGCTTGTATGTCATGTAGCTACCTCTCAGTATACGGCCACGTTGGACACATCTGCCATGTAGCTAACTCTCTGTATATAGACATGTTGGACTCATCTGCCTTGTAACTAGTACCCTGTCTATGGACATGTTGGACTAAACTGTCATGTAGCTAGCTGTCTGTATATGGACATTTTGGACTCATCTGCCATGTAGCTTGAACTGTGTATTTGGAAATGATGAACTACTCTGCCATGTAGCTAGCTTTCAGTATATGGACAAGTTGGACTCATCTGCCTTGTAGGTAGTATCCTGTATATAGACATGTTGGACTATTCTGCATGTTGCTAGCTCTCTGTATATGTACATTTTGGACTCGTCTGCTATGTAGCTAGCACTCAGTATAGGGACACGTTGGACACATCTGCCATGTAGCAAGAACTCTGTATATGGACATGTTGCACTACTCTGCCATGTTGTCAGCTCTTTATATACAAACAAGTAGCTAGAACCCTGTATATGACATGTTGGATTACTGTGCCATGTAGCTAGCTCTCAGTATATGGACAAGTTGAACTCCTCTGCCTTGAAGTTAGTACCCTGTATATAGACATATTTGACTGCTTTTCTATGTAGCTAGCTCTCTGTATATGAACATTTTGGACTTGTCTGCCATGTAGCTAGCTCTCTGTACATGGATATGTTGCACTGATCTGCCAAGTAGGTAGGTTTCTGTATATGTACATATTGGACTTGTCTGCCATGTAGCTAGTTCTCAGTATATGGATTTGTTGATGTACTCTGTATGTAGTTAGCTCTCAGTATATGGACACATTGGACATATCTGCCACGTAGTTACAACTCTGTATACGGAAAGGTTGCCCTACTCTGCCATGAAGCCAGCTCTCTGTATATAGACAAGTTGGGCTCATCTGGCTTGTAGCTAGGACTCCTTATATGGAAATATTCCAATACTCTGCCATGTAGCTATCTCTATGTATATGAACATATTGTACTTGTCTGCCATGTAGCTAGTACACTGTATATGGACATGTTTGAGTATTCTGCCATGTAGCTACTTCTCACTATATGGACACATTGGACACATCTGCCATGTAGTTAGAACTTTGTATATTTAAATGTTCCACTACTCTGCCATGTAGCTACCTCTCTGTATATAAACAAGTTGAACTCCTTTGACATGTAGCTAGAACTCTCTCTATAAAAATGTTGCACTACCTTACCAAGTAGTTAGCTCTCTGTATATGGACATTTTGGACTCTTCTGCCATGTAGCTAGCTCTCTGTACATTGATATGTTGGACTGATCTGCCATGTTGGTAGCTCTCTATACATGAAAATATTGGACTTGTCTGTCATGTAGCTTGCTCTCATTATATGCACATGTTAGACACTTCTGCCATGTAGCTAGAACTCTGTATACGGACATGTTGGACTACCCTGCGATGTAGCTAGCTCTCAGTATATGAACACTTGGGAGTCCTCTGCCATATAGCTAGTACTCTGTATATGGAAATGATGCTCTACACTGCCATGTAGCTAGCTCTCTGTATATGTACATTTTGGACTTGTCTGCCATGTCGCTAGCTCCCTGTACATGGATATGTTAGATTGATCTGCCAAGTAGGTAGCTCTCTGTATATGAACCTAATGAATTTCTCTGTATATAGACACGATGGACACACCTGCCATGTAACTAGAACTCTGTATATGGCAAGTTGGACTTCTCTGCCATGAAGCTTGAACTCTGTATATGGAAATGATGCACTAGTCTGTTATGTAGCTAGCTCTTTGTATATGGACATTTTGGACTTGTCTGACATGTAGCTAGCTCTCTGTGCATGGATATTTTGGACTGATTTGCCATGTAACTATCTTTCAGGATATGGACACGTTGGACACATTTGCCATGTAACTAGAACACTGTATATGGAAATGATGCACTACCCTGCCATGTAGCTAGCTTTCTGTATATGGACATTTTGGACTTGTCTGTTAGGTAGCTAGCTCTCTGTACATGGATATATTGCACTGATGTGCCAAGTATGTAACTCTCTGAATATGAACTCATTGTTCTTATCTGCCATGTAGCTAGCTCTCAGTTTATGGGCAGGTTGGACACATCTGTCATGCTGCTAGAACTCTGTATATGGAAATGTTGCCCTACCCTTTCATGCAGTTAGCTCTAGTTATATAGAAAAGTTGGACTCATCTGCTTGTAGCTAGAACTCGGTATATGGAAATATTGCACTACCCTGCCATGTAGATAGCTCTCTATATATGGACATTATGGACTCGTCTGCCATGTATCTTGCTCTCTGTACATGGATATTTTGGACTGATCTGCCAAGTAGGTAGCTATCATTATATGAACATATTGGACATGTCTGCCATGTAGCTAGCTCTCAGTATATGGACATGTTGGACTATTCTGTCATGTAGCTAGCTCTCAGTATATCGACACGTTGGACATATCTGCCATGTAGCTAGAACTCTGTATACGGAAATGTTGCACTACTCTGTCTTGTAGCTAGCTGTCAGTACATAGATTAATTGGACTCATCTGCATTGTAGCTTGAACTCTCTCTATGGAAATGTTGCACTACCCTGCCAAGTAGCTAGCCCTCTGTATATGGACATTTTGGACTCGTCTGTCATGTAGCTAGCTCTGTGTACATGGATATGTTGGACTGAACTGCCAAGTATGTAGTTCTCTGTATATGAACATATTGGACTTGTCTGCTATGTAGCTAGCTCTCAGTATATGAACACTTAGGACTCATCTACCATGTAGCTTGAACTGTTTATATGGAAATGTTGCACTACCCTGCCATGTAGGTAGCTCTCTGTACATGGACATTTTGCACTCATCTGACATGTCGTGAGCTCTCCGTGTATAGATATTTTGGACTCACCTGACATGTAGCTAGATCTCAGTATATGGACATGATGGACACATCTGCCATGTAGCTAGAACTCTGTATATGGAAATCTTGCACTACCCTGCCATGTAGGTAACTCTCTGTATATGGACATTTTGACTCGTTTGCCATGTAGCTCGGTCTCTGTACATGGCTATGTTGGACTGATCTGCCAAGTAGGTAGCTTTCTGTATATGAACATATTGGATTTGTTTTCCATGTAGCAAGCTCTCAGTATATGGATACTTTGGAAACATCTGCCATGTAGCTAGAACTCTGTATAAGCAAATGTTGCACTACACTGCCATGTAGCTAGGTCTCTGTATGTAGAAACTTTGGACTCATCTGTCGTGTTGCTAGGTCTCTGTACATGGATATTTTGGACCAATCTGCCAAGGAAGTAGCTCTCTGTATATGAACATATTAGATTTATCTGACATGTAGCTAGCTCTTAGTATATGGACACATTGGAAACATCTTCCATATAGCTAGGAACTCTGTATATGGAAATGTTGAACTACACTGCCATATAGCCAGCTCTCTGTATTGGACATTTTAGACTCATCTGCTGTGTAGCTAGCTCTCTGTACATGGATATGTTGGACTGTTCTGTCAAATAGGCAGCTCTCTGTCTATGACCATATTGAACTTTTATGCCAAGAAGCTAGCTCTCTGTATATGGACACGTTGGACACATCTGCCATGTAGCTATAACTCTGTATATGGACATGTTGGACTACTCTTGCATGTAGGTAGCTCCCAGTATATGAACAGTTTGGACTCATCTGCCATGTAGCTTGAACTCTGTATATGGAAATGATGTACTACTCTGCCATGTAGCTAGCTCTCTATATATGGACATTTTGGACTTCTCTTACACGTAGCTAGGACTGCCATGTAGCTAGCTCTCAGTATATGGACACATTGGACATATCTGCCATGTAACTAGAAATCTGTGTATGGAAATGTTGCCATCTAGTTAGTTCTATGTATATAGACAATTTGGACTCTTCTGCCTTGTAGGTAGAACCCCGTATATGGAAATGTTGCACTACCCTGCCATGTAGCTAACTATCTGTATGTAGATATTTTGGACTCAATTGCTATGTCGCTAGCTCTCTGTACATGGATATGTTGGACTGATTTGCCAAGTAGATAGCTCTCTGTATATGAACATATTGAACTTGTCTGCCATGAAGCTCGCTCTCTGTATATAGACACGTTGGACACATCTGCCATGTAGCGAGCTCTCTGGATATGCACATTTTGGACTTGTCTGACATGTAGCTAGCTCTCTGTGCATGGATATTTTGGACTCATCTGCCATGTAGCTAGCTCTCAGTATATGGACACATTGGACATATCTGCCATGTAACTAGAAATCTGTCTATGGAAATGTTGCCATCTAGTTAGTTCTATGTATATAGACAATTTGGACTCTTCTGCCTTGTAGGTAGAACCCCGTATATGGAAATGTTGCACTACCCTGCCATGTAGCTAACTATCTGTATGTAGATATTTTGGACTCAATTGCTATGTCGCTAGCTCTCTGTACATGGATATGTTGGACTGATCTGCCAAGTAGATAGCTCTCTGTATGTGAACATATTGAACTTGTCTGCCATGAAGCTCGCTCTCTGTATATGAACATATTGAAATTGTCTGCCATGAAGCTCGCTCTGTATATAGACATGTTGGACACATCTGCCATGTAGCTAGCTCTCTGGATATGGACATTTTGGACTTGTCTGACATGTAGCTAGCTCTCTGTGCATGGATATTTTGGACTCATCTGCCATGTAGCTAGCTCTCAGTATATGGAATCGTTGGACACATCTGCCATGTAACTAGAAATCTGCATATGGAAGTGTTGCACTGCCCTGCCATCTAGTTAGTTTTATGTATTTAGACAATTTGGACTCATCTGCCTTGTTGGTAGAACTCTGTATATGGAAATATTACACGACCCTGCCCAGTAGCTAGCTCTATGTATATGGACATTTTGGACTCATCTGCCATGCACCTAGCTCTCTGTACATGGATATGTTGGACTGATCTGCCAAGTTTGAAGCTCTCTGTATGTGAACATTTTGGACTTGCCTGCCATGTAGGTAGCTCTCAGTATATGGACACGTTGGACACATCAGCCATGTAGCTACAACTCTGTATATGGAAATGTTGCACTACCCTGCCATGTAGCTTGCTCTCTCTATATGATCATATTGGACTTGATTGCCATGTAGCTAGCTCTCAGTATGTAGACATGATGGACTCATTAGCCAGAGAGTTAGTCCTCTATATATACACATGTTGGACTCATTTGCCATGTGGTTAACACTCAATATATGGACATGTTGCACTCATCTGCCATGTAGCTAATATCCTGTATATGGACATGTTGGACTACTCTGCCATGTAGTTAGCTCTCAGTATATGGAAATGTTGGAAACATCTGTCATGTAGCCAGAATTCTGTTTACGGAAATGTTGCATAACCCTGCCATGTAGTTAGATCTCTGTATACGAATATATTGGACTTGTATGACATGTAGCTACCACTCAGTATATGGACACGTTGAACACACCTGCCATGTAGCTGGAATTCTGTATAAGAACATGTTGGTCTCCTCTGTGATGTAGCTAGCTCTCAGTATATGAACATTTGGGACTCATCTGCAATGTAGCTTGAAGTCAGTATATGGAAATGATGCACTACTCTGCCATGTATCTAGCTCTCTGTCCATAGACATTTTGGACTCGTCTGACATGTATTTTTCTCTCAGTATAAAGACACTTTGGACACATATGCTATGGAGCTAGCTGTCTGTATATGGACATATTTGACTCATCTTCCATGTAGCTAGAACTCTGAATATGGAAATGTTGCACTACCCTGTCATGTAGCTGCCTCTTTGTATCTGGACATTTTGGACTTGTCTGTCATGTAGCTAACTCTCTGTACTTGGATATGTTGGACTAATCTGCCAAGTAGGTAGCTCTCTGTGTATGAACATACTGGACTTTTCTGTCATGTATATAGCTCTCTGTATATGAACTTTTTGGACTCTTCTGCCATGTAGCTAGTACCCTGTATATGGACATGTTGGACTACTATGCCATGAAGCTAGCTCTCAGTATATGGACACGTTGGACACATCTGCCAATAAGCTAGAACTCTGCATATGGAAATGATGCACTACTCTGCCACATAGCTTGTTGTTGTTGTTGTTAAGTGCTGTCGAGTCTGTTGCGACCCTGTACAAGCTAGCTCCCTGTATATAGACAAGTTGGATTTATCTGCCTCGTAGATAGAACTCTGTTTATGAAAATGTTGCAATACAATGCCATGTAGCTAGCTCTCGGTATATGGCCTTATTGTACGTGTCTGCCATGTAGCTAGCTCTCTGTACATGGATATGTTGCACTGATCTGCCAAGTAGGTAGCTCTCTCTATATGCACATATCGGACTTGTCTTCCATGTAGCTGTTGTTGTTGTTGTTAAGTGCCATTGAGTCGGTTTCGACACATAGCTACCATGTACAGGGTTTCTGAGGGTGTAAAACTTTACAGGACTAGAAAGCCTCATCTTTCTCCCGCGGAGTGGCTGGTAGTTTCGAACCGCTGACCTTAAGGTTCGCAGCCAGATTCATAACCACTACACTATCAGAGCTCCATGTAGCTAGTTCTCAGTATATGGACATGTTGAAATCATCTGCCATGTAGTTAGTACCCCATACATGGACATGTTGGACTACTCTGCCATGTAGCTAGCTCTCAGTATATGGAAACGTTGTACACATCTGCCATGTAGCTAGAAGTCTGTATATGGAAATGTTGCACTACTCTGCCATGCAGCTAGCTTTCTGTATATTGACATTTTGGACTTGTCTGCCATGTTGCTAGCTCTCTGTACATGGATATATTGGACTTTTCTGCCAAGTAGGAAGCTCTCTGTATATGAACATATTGGACTTGTCTGCCTTGTAGCTAGCACTCAGGATATGGACACATTGGGCACATCTGCCATGTCGGTGGAACTCTGTATACTGACATGTTGGACTACTCTGCGATATTGCTAGCTCTCAGTATATGAACAATTGGTACTCAACTGCCAGGTAGTTAGAACTCTGTATATGGAAATGATGCACTACTCTGCCATGGAGTTAACTCTCTGTATATAGACCACTTGGACTAATCTGCCATGTAGCTAGAACTCTGTATATGGAAAAGTTGCACTACTCTGCCATATAGCAAGCTCTCTGTATATAGAGAAGTTGGACTAATCGGCCTTGTAGCTAGAACTCTGTATAATGACATGTTGCACTTTCCTGGCATATAGCTAGCTCTCTGTATATGGACATTTTGGGCTCATGTGCCATGTAGCTAGATCTCTGTACATGGATATGTTAGACTGATCTGCAAAGTAGGTAGCTCTCTGTATATGAACATATTGGACTTTTGTGCCATGGAGCTAGCTCTGAGGATATGGATACGGTGGACACATCTGTCATGTAGCTAGAACTCTGTATATGGAAATGTTGCACTATACTTCCATGTAGATAGCTATCTTTATATAAACAATTTGGACTCATCTAACTTGTAGCTAGAACTCTGTATATGGAAATATTGCACTACCTTGACATGTACCTAGATGACTGTATATGAACATTTTGGACACGACTACTATGCAGCTAGCTCTCTCTACATGGATATGTTGTACTGATGTGCCAAGTAGGTATCTCTCTGAATATGAACTCATTAGACTTATCTGCCATGTAGCTAGCTCTCAGTATATGGACACATTGGACACATCTGCCATGTAGCTAGAACTCTGTATATGGAAATGCTGCACCACTCTTCCATGTAGCTAGCTCTCAGCATATGAACACTTCGGACTCATCTGCTTTATAGCTAGAACTCTGTATATGGACATGTGGCACTACCCTGGAATGTAGCTAGCTCTCTTTATATTGACATTTTGGACTCGTATGCCATGTAGCTAGCTTCTGTACAAGGATATGTTGAACTGATGTGCCAGGTAGGTAGCTCTCTGTATATGAACATGTTGTACTTGTCTGACTTGTAGCTAGACCTCAGGATATGGACACGTTGGACACATCTGCCATGTAGGTGGAACTCTGTATACGAACATGTTGGACTACTCTGCGATGTAGCTAGCTCTCAGTACATGAACAATTGGGAGTCCTCTGCCATGTAGCTAGAACTCTGTATATGGAAATGATGCACTACTCTGCCATGGAGTGAGCTCTCTGTGTATAGACAACTTGGACTCATCTGCCTTGTAGCTAGAACTCTGTCTATGGAAATATTGCACTATCCTGCCATGTAGCTAGCTCTCAGTATATGGACACGTTGGATATATCTGCCATGTAGCTAGAACTCTGTATATGGAAATGTTGCACTACTCTGCCATGTAGCAAACTCTCTGTATATAGAGAAGTTGGACTAATCTACCTTGTAGCTAGAACTATGTATAAAGACATGTTGCACTTCCATGCCATGTAGAGCTCTCTGTATATGGAAATTTTGGACCCATATGCCATGTAGCTAGCTCTCTGCACATAGATATGTTGGACTGATATGTCAAGTAGGTAGCTCTCTATATATGAACATATTGGACTTGTCTGTCATGGAGCTAGCTCTAAGGATATGGACACGTTGGACACATCTGCCATGTAGCTAGAACTCTGTATATGGAAATGTTGCACTACACTTCCATGTAGCTAGCTCTCTGTATATAGACAAGTAGGACTTATCTGCCTTGTCGCTAGAACTCTATATATCTAAATGTTGTACTACTCTGCTATGCAGTTAGCTCTCTTTATATGAACATTTTGGACTTGTCTACCATGTAGCTAGCTCTCTTTACATGGATATGTTGGACTGATCAGCCAAGTAGGTAGCTCTCTGCATATGAACATATTGGACTTGTCTGTCTTGTAGCTAGCACTCAGTGTATGGACACATTGGACACATCTGCCATGTAGCTGGATCTCTATATATGGATATGTTGGACTACTCTGCCATGAAGCTACCTGTCTATGGACATTTTGGTCTCATCTGACATATAGCTAGCTCCAGTATATGGACACTTTGGACACATCTGCCATGTAGCTCGAAATCAGTAAATGGAAATGTTGAACTACCCTTCCATGTATTTAGCTATCTGTATATAGACACCTTGTACTCATCTGCCTTGTAGCTAGAACCTTGTATATGGAAATATTGCACTACCCTGCCATGTAGCTAGCTCAAAGTATATGGACACGTTGGATACATCACCATGTAGCTAGAACTCTGTTTATGGAAATGTTGCACTTCTCTGCCATGTAGCTAGCTCTCTCTATACAGACAACTTGGACTCCTCTGCCTGGTAGCTAGAACTGTGTATATGGAACTGTTGCAGTACTTGCCAAGTAGATAGCTCACTGCATATAGATACTTTGGACATATTTGCTCTGTAGCTAGAACTCTGTATATGGAAATGTTGCTCTATACTGCCATGTAGCTGTCTCTGTATATGGACATTTTTTACTTGTCTGCCAAGTAGCTAGCTCTCTGTACATGGATATGTTTAATAGATCTGCCAATAGGTAGCTCTCTGTATATGAACTTATTGGATTTGCCTGACCTGTATGTAGCTCTCAGTATATGGACACGTTGGAGACATTGCCATGTAGCTAGAACACTGTATATGGAAATGTTGCACTATGCTGTCATGTATCCAACTCTCTGTGTATGAACCTATTAGACTTGAGTGCCATGTAGCTAGCGCTCAGTATATGGACATGTTGGACTCATTAGCCAGGAAGCTAGTCCTCTATATGTACACATGTTGAACTCATTTGACATGTAGTTAACTCTCAGTGTATGGACATGTTGGACTACTCTGCCATGAACCTAGCTCCCAGTATATGCACACACTGGACACATCTGACATGTAGCTAGAACTCAGTATATGGAAATGTTGCACAACCCTGCCATGTAGTTAGTTCTCTGTATATGAACATATTGGACTTGTATGACATGTAGCTAGCTCTAAGGATACGGACACGTTGGACACATCTGCCATGTAGCTAGAACTCTGTATTTGGATATGTTGCACTACTCTGCCTTGTAGCTAGCTCTCTGTATATGCACATTTTGGACTCGTCTGCCATGTACCTAGGTCTCTCTACATGGATATGTTAGACTGATCTGCCAAGTAAGTAGCTCTCTGTATAAGAATATATTGGACTTTTCTGCCACATAGCTAGCACTCAGTATAAGGACACGTTGGACACATCTGCCATGTAGCTAGAACTCTGTATATGGACATGTTGGATTACTCTGCCATGTAGGTAGCTCTCAGTATATGGACACGTTGGACACATCTGCCATGTAGCTAGAACTCTGTATATGGATACATTGAACTACTTTGCTGTAGCTAGCTCTCAGTATATGAACACTTGGGACTCATCTGCCATGTAGCTTGAAAACTGTATATGGAAATGATGCACTATTCTGCCATGTAGCTAGCTCTCTGTGCATGGACATTTTGGACTCATCTGACATGTAGCTAACTCTCAGTATATGAACACTTTTGACACATCTGCCATGTAGGTAGAACTCTGTATATGGACACGTTGGACAAACCTGACATGTAGCTAGAATCTGCATATGGAAATGTTGCACTACCCTGCCATGTAGCTAGTTCTCTGTAAATATACATTTTGGACTCATCTGCCATGTAGCTAGCTCTCTGTACTTGGATATCTTGGACTGATCTGCCAAGTAGTTAGCTTTCTGTATATGAACATATTGGACTTGTGTGCCATGTAGCAGGCTCTCAGTATATGGACACATTGGAAACACCTGCCATGTAGCTAGAACCCTGTATATGGGACACATTTCACTACACTGCCATGTAGCTTGCTCTCATTATATGAACACTTTGGAATCATTGCCATTTAGCTTGAAATCTATATATGGAAATTATGCAGTACTCTGCCATGTAGCTAGCTCTCTCTTTATGGACATTTTGGACTTGTCTGTCATGTAGTTAGCTCTCTGCATGGATATTTTGGACAGATCTGCCATGTAGCTAGGTCTCAATGTATGAACAGGTTGGACACATATGCCATGTAACGAGAACTCTGTATGTGTAAAAGTTTCACCAACCTGTCATGTAGGTAGGTTTCTTTATATAGACAAGTTGGACTCATCTTCCTTGTAGGTTGAACTCTGAATAAGGTAATGTTGCACTGCCCTGCCATGTAGCCAGCTCTCTTTATATGGACGTTTTGGACTCGTATGCCATGTAGCTATCTCTCTGTACATGGATATGTTGGACAGATTTGCCAAGTAGGTATCTTTCTGTATATTAACATATTGGTCTTGTCTTCCATGTAGCTAACTCTCAGTATATGGACATGTTGGACTTATCTGCCATGTAGCTAGTACCCTGTATGTGGACATGTTAGACTACTCTGCCTCAGTATATAGACACATTGGACACATTTGCCATGTAGTTAGAACTAAGTATATGGAAATGTTCCACTACTCTGCCTGGCAGCTATCTCTCTGTATATAGATAAATTGGACTTATCTGCCTTTTAGCTTGAACTCTGTATATGGAAATGTTGCACTACCCTGCCATGTATCTAGTCCTTTGTATATGAATATTTTGGACACATCTGCCATGTACCTTGAACTCTGTATATGGAAATGATGCAATAATCTGCCATATAGTTAGCTCTCTTCATATGAACATTTTAGACTCGTCTGACATGTAGCTAGCTCTCTGTGCATGCATATTTTGGACTGATCTACCCTGTAGCTAGCTATCAGTATGTGGATATGTTTCACTGATCTGCCAAGTAGGTAGCTCACCGTATATGAACATATTGGAATTTTCTGCCATGTAGTTAGCTTTGAGTATATGGACACTTTGGATTCATCTTCCATGTAGCTAGAACTCTTTATATGGAAATGTTGCGCTACATTGCCATGTAGTTATCTCTCTGTATATAGACAAGTTGTACTCATCTGCCTTGTAGCTAGAATTCTATATATGGAAATGTCGCACTACCCTGCCAAGTAGCTAGCTCACTGTATATGGATATTTTGGACTTGTCTACCATGTTGCTAGCTCTCTGTACATGGACATGTTGAACTTATCTGCCAATTAGGTAGCTCCCTGTATATGAATGTATTGGACTTGTCTGTCATTTAGCTAGCTCTCAATATATGGACATGAGGGATACATTTGTCATGTAGCTAGAACTCTGTATCTGGAAATGTTGCACTACACTTCCATATTGCTAGCTTTCTGTATATAGAATAGTTGGACTCATATGACTTGAATCTAGAACTCTGTATACGGAAATGTTGCACTACCCTGTCATATAGCTAGCTCTCAGTATATGGACATTTTGAAGTCATATGCAATGTAGCTAGCTTTCTGTACATGGAAATGTTGGACGGATGTGCCAAGTAGGTAGCTCTCTGTATATGGACATATTGGACTGGTCTGCCATGTAGCTACATCTCAGTACATTGAAACGTTTTGCACATCTGCCATGTAGCTTGGACTCTGTATATGGAAATGTTTGACTACTCTCCCATGTAGCTAGCTCTCTGTGTATTGATATTTTGTACTTGTCTGTCATGTAGCTAGTCCTATACATGGATATGTTGGAATGATCTGCCAAGTAGCCGGCTCTCATATATGAACAAATTGGACTTGTCTGCCATGTAGCTTGCTCTCAGTATATGTACACCTTGGACACATTTGCCATGTAGCTCAAACTTTGCATATGGAAATGTTGCACTACCCTGCCATGTAGCTCTCTGGGTATGAACATATTGGACTTGTCTGCCATGTAGCTAGCTCTCCGTATATGGACTCATTCGACACATCTGCCATGTAGCTGCAACTCTAAATATGGAAATGATGCACTACTCTGCCATGTAGCTAGCTCTGTATATGGACATTTTGGACTCGTCTGCCGTGTAGCTACCTTGCTGTACATGGATATGTTGGACTGATCTGCCAAGTACGTAGCTTTCTGTATATGAACATATTGGACTTGTCTGCCATGTAGCTAGCTCTCCATATATAGACACATTTGACACATCTGCCATGTAGCTACAACTCTGAATATGGAAATGATGCACTACTTTGCCATGTAGCTAGCTCTCTGTGCATGGGCATATTGGACTCATCTGTCATGTAGCTATATCTCAGTATATGGACATGTTGGACACATCTGCCATGTAACTAGAACTCTGTATATGGAAATGTTGCACTACGCTGCATTGTAGTTGGCCCTATGTATATAGACAAGTTGGACTCATCTGCCTTGTAGTTAGAACTCTGTATTTGGAAATATTGCACTACTCTGCCATCTAGCTAGCTCTCTGTTTATACACAAGTTGGATTAATCTGCCTTGTAGCTAGAACACTGTATATGGAAATGTTGCACTACCCTGCCATGTAGCTATCTCTCTGTATATGGACATTTTGGACTCGTCGGCCATGTAGCTAGCTGTCTGTACATAGATGTATTGGACTGATCTGCCAAGTAGGTAGCTCTCTGTATATGAACATATTGGAATTTTTGCCATGTAGCTATCTCTCAGTATATGAACACTTTGGATTCATCTGCCATGTAGCTTGAACTCTGTGTATGGAAATGATGCACTAGTCTTCCATATAGCTAGCTCTGGGTATATGGACATTTTGAACTCATCTGACATTTCACGATCTCTCTGTGCATGGATATTTTGGACTGATCTGCAATGTAGCCAGCTCTCTGTATATGGACACGTTGGACACATCTGCCATGTAGCTACAAATATATATGTGGACATGTTGCACTACCCTGCTGTGTACCTAGGCTCTCTGGATATGGACATTTTGGACTCGTCTACCATGCAGCTAGCTCTCTGTACATGGATATGTTGGACTGATTTGCCAAGTAGGTAGCTCTCTGTATATGAACATATTTTACTTGTCTGCCACGTAGGAACTCTCAGTATTTGGACACGTTGAACACATCTGCCATGTAGCTAGAATTCTGTATATGGACATGTTGGAATACTCTGCGATGTAGCTAGCTCTCAGTATATGAACACTTTCGACTCATCTGCCATGTAGCTTGAAGTCTGTATATGTAAATGATGCACTACACTTCCATGAAGCTAGCTATTTGTTAATGGACATTTTGGACTTGTCTGACATGTAGCTAGCTTTCTGTGCATGGATATTTTGGACTGATCTGCCATGTAGCTCGCTCTCAGTATATGTGCACATTGGACACATCTGCCATGTAGCTAGAACAGTGTATATGAAAATGTTGCAATACCCTCCCATATTTTTAGCTCTTTGTATATAGACAAGTTGGACTCATCTGCCTTGTAGGTAGCACTCTGTATATGGAAATGTTGCACTACACTGCCATGTAACTATCTCTCTCTATATGGTCTATTTGGACTCGTCTTACATGTTGCCGTCTCTCTGTGCATGGATATTTTGTACTTATGTAGGTAGCTCTCTGTATATGGACAAGTTGGACACATCTGCCATGTAACTACAAATCTGTATATGGAAATTTTGAACTACATTTCCATCGAGTTAGCTCTCTGTATGTAGACAAGTTGTACTAATCTGTCTTGTAGCTAGATCTCTGTATATGAAAATTTTGCACCACCCTCCCATGTAACTAGCTCTCTATATGGACATTTTAGAATCGTCTGCGTGTAGCTAGCTCTCTGTACATGGATATGTTGGACTGATCTGACAAGTAGGTAGCTCACTGTATAAGAACATATTGGACTGGTCAGCCATGGAGTTAGCTCTCAGTATATGGACATGTTGGACTCATCTGCCATGTAGCTACTACCCTGTATATGGACATGTTGGACTATGCTGCCATGAAGCTATCTCTCAGTGTATGGACACGTTGGACACATCTGCCTTGTATCTAAAACTCTGTATGTGGAAATGTTGCATTATTCTGCCATGTAGCTAGCTCTTTGCATATGGACATTTTGGAATTGTCTGACATGTAGCTAACTCACTGTACATGGATATGTTGGACTGATCTTCCAAGTAGCTAGCTCTCTGTATATGAACATATTGGACTTGTCTGACATGTAGCTAGCACTCTGTAGGTAGACAAGTTGGACTCATATGCCATGTAGCTAGTACCATATATATATGTACATGTTGGACTACTCTGCCATGCAGCTAGCTCTCCACATGTGGACACGTTGGACACATCTACCATGTAGATAGAACTCTGTATATGGAAATGTTCACTACCTTCCCATATAGCTAGCTCTCTGTATATAGACAAGTTTAACTCATCTACCTTGTAGCTAGAACTCTGTATATGGAAATGATGTTCTACCCTGCCATGTAGCTAGCACTCTGTTTATGGATATTTTGAACTCGTGTGCTGTGTAGCTAGCTCTCTGCACAAGGATATGTTGGACTCATCTGCCAAGTAGGTAGCTCTCTGTATATGAACTTATTGGACGTGTCTGCCCTGTAGGTAGCTTTCAGTATATGGACATGTTGGACACATCTGCCATGTAGCGAGAACTCTGTATATGGACATGTTGAACCACTCTGCGATGTAGCTAGCTCTCAATTTATAAACACTTGGGGCTTGTCTGACTTGTAACTAGAACTATGTATATGGAAATGATGCACTGCACTGCCATGTAGCTAGCTCTCTCTATATGGACATTTTTGGACTCGTCTGACATGTAGTTAGCTCTCAATATATGGACATGTTGGAAACATCTGCCATGTAGCTAGATCTCTGAATATGGGAATTTGCACTACACTGTCATGTAGCTAGCTCTCTGTATATGGACATTTTGGACTTGTCTACCAAGAAACAATCTCTCTGTACATGGATATGTTGGACTGATCTGGCAAGTAGGTAGCTCTCTGTATATGAATATATTTGACTTGTGTGCCATGTAGGTAGCTCTCAGTATATAGACACGTTGGATACATCTGCCATGTAGCTAGAACTCTGTATATGAACATGTTGGACTACTCTGCCATGTAGCTTGCTCTCAGGATATGAAAACTTTGGACTCATCTGCCATGTATCTAGAACTCTGTATATAGAAATGATGCACTACTCTGCCATGTAGCTAGCTCTCTGTATATGGATATTTTGGACATATCTGACATTGAGGTAGCTCTCTGAGCATGGATATTTTGGTCAGATCTACAATGTAGCTAACTCTGAGTATATGGACACGTTGGACACATCTGCCATGTAGCTAGAACTCTGTATATGGAAAAGTTTCACTGGACTTCCTTGTAGTTACCTCTCTAAATATAGACAAGTTGGACTCATCTGCCTTATAGCTAGAACTCTGCATATGTAAATATTGCACTATGCTGCCATATAGCTAGCTCTCTGTATATGGACATTTTGGACTCGTCTAATATGTAGCTAGCTCTCTGTAGATGGATATGTTGGTCTCATCTGCCAAGTACATAGCTCTGTGTATATGAACATTTTGTACTTGTCTGCCATGAAGCAAGCTCTCAGTAAATGGACATGTTGGACTCATCTGCCCTGTAGCTAGTACCCTGTATATAGCCATGTTGGACTTCTCTGCCATGTAGCTAGCTCTCAGTATATGGACACGTTGGACACATCTGT
>NW_006408916.1:717277-723155 GCF_000296735.1 Chrysochloris asiatica
ACATGTTGGATTCATTGGCCATGTAGATAACTCTCAGTATATGGACATATTGGACTCATCTGCCATGTATCTAGTACTCTGTAAATGGACATGTAGGACTACTCTGCCATGTAGCTAGCTCTCAGTATATGGACACGTTGGAAACATCTGCCATTTTGTTATAACCCTGTATATGGAAATGGTCCACTAACCTGCCATGTAACTTGCTCTCTCTATATGAACATATTGTACTTTCTGCCATATAGCTTGATCTCAGTATATGGACACATTGAACACATCTGCCATGTAGCTAGAACTCTGTTTATGTACATGTTGAACTGCTCTGCCATGTAGCTAGCTCTCAGTATATGAGCACTTTGGACTCATCTGCCATGTAGCTTGAACTCTGTATATGTAAATGATGCAATACTCTGCCATGTAGCTACCTCTCTGTATATGGACACTTTGGACTTGTCTGACATGTACCTAGCGCTTTGTGCAAAGGTATTTTGGACTGATCTGCATTGTAGCTAGCTCTCAATATATGGACACGTTAGACACATCTGCCATGCAGCTAGATCTCTGTATATGGAAATGATGCACTACTCTACCATGTAGCTAGCTCTCTGTATATAGACAAGTTGGACTCATCTGTCTTGTAGCTAGAACTCTTTAAATGGACATGTTGCACTACACTGCCATGTAGCTAGCTCCCATATATGGACATGTTGGACTCATCTGACAGGTAGCTAGTAGCCTGTATATGGACATGTTGAAGTACTCTACAATGTAGTAACCTCTCAATATATGGACACGTTGGACACATCTGCCATGTACCTTGAACTCTGTATATGGAAATGATGCAATAATCTGCCATATAGTTAGCTCTCTTCATATGAACATTTTAGACTCGTCTGACATGTAGCTAGCTCTCTGTGCATGCATATTTTGGACTGATCTACCCTGTAGCTAGCTATCAGTATGTGGATATGTTTCACTGATCTGCCAAGTAGGTAGCTCACCGTATATGAACATATTGGAATTTTCTGCCATGTAGTTAGCTTTGAGTATATGGACACTTTGGATTCATCTTCCATGTAGCTAGAACTCTTTATATGGAAATGTTGCGCTACATTGCCATGTAGTTATCTCTCTGTATATAGACAAGTTGTACTCATCTGCCTTGTAGCTAGAATTCTATATATGGAAATGTCGCACTACCCTGCCAAGTAGCTAGCTCACTGTATATGGATATTTTGGACTTGTCTACCATGTTGCTAGCTCTCTGTACATGGACATGTTGAACTTATCTGCCAATTAGGTAGCTCCCTGTATATGAATGTATTGGACTTGTCTGTCATTTAGCTAGCTCTCAATATATGGACATGAGGGATACATTTGTCATGTAGCTAGAACTCTGTATCTGGAAATGTTGCACTACACTTCCATATTGCTAGCTTTCTGTATATAGAATAGTTGGACTCATATGACTTGAATCTAGAACTCTGTATACGGAAATGTTGCACTACCCTGTCATATAGCTAGCTCTCAGTATATGGACATTTTGAAGTCATATGCAATGTAGCTAGCTTTCTGTACATGGAAATGTTGGACGGATGTGCCAAGTAGGTAGCTCTCTGTATATGGACATATTGGACTGGTCTGCCATGTAGCTACATCTCAGTACATTGAAACGTTTTGCACATCTGCCATGTAGCTTGGACTCTGTATATGGAAATGTTGCACTACTCTGCCATGTATCTAGCTCTCTGTACATAGACAAGCAGGGCTTATCTGCCTTGTAGCTAGTTCTCTGTTCATGGATATGTCTGACTGATCTACAAAGTAGGTAGCTCTCTGTATATAAACATATTGGACTTGTCTGCCATGTAGCTAGCTCTCAGTATATTGACACATTTGACATATCTGCCATGTAGCTAGAACTCTGTAGATGGAAATGTTGCACCACTCTGCCATGTAGCTAGTTCTCTGTATATAGACAAGTTGGACTCATCAGCCTTGTAGCTAGAATTCTGTATATGGAATTGTTACACTACCCTGACATATAGCTAGTACTCTGTATATGGACATTTTGTACTCGTCTGCTATGTAGCTACATCTCTGTACATGGATATGTAGGACTGATCTGCCAAGGAGTTAGCTCGCTGTATATGAACATATTGGACTTATCTGCCATGTAGTTTGTTCTCAGTACATTTACCAGTTTGAAACATCTGTCATGTAAATAAAACTCAATATATAGAAATGTTGCACTACCCTGCCATGTAGTTAGCTCTCTGTATATAAACAAGTTGGACTCATCAGCCTTGTAGCTAGAAATCTGTATATCGAAAGGTTGTAATACTCTGCCATGTAGCTAGCTCTCTGTATATGGACATTTTGGATTCATCTGCCAGGTAGCTAGCTCTCTGTACATGGATATGTTGGATTGATCTGCCAAGTAGTTAGTTCTCATATGAACATATTGGAATTGTCTGCCTTGTAGGTAGCTTTCAATATATGGACATGTTGGACTCATCTGTCATGTAGTTAGGACCCTGTGTATGGACATGTTATACTACTCAGCCATGTACCTAGCTCTCAGTATATGGACATGTTGGATACATCTGCCTTGTAGCTAGTACTATGTATATGGAAATGTCACACTACTCTGCCTTGCAGCTAGCTCTCTGTACATAGATAAATTGGACTCATCTGTCTTCTAGCTTGAACTCTGTATATGGAATTGATGCACTACCTTGCCATGTAGCTAGTCATCTGTATATGGACATTTTGAACTCATCTGTCATGTAGCTATCTCTTTGTACATGGATATGTTGGAGTGATCTGCCAAGTAGGAAGCTCTCTGTATATGAACATATTGGCCTTGATTGGCATTTAGCTAGCTCTCACAATATGGACACATTGAAAAGATCTTCAATGTAGCTAGCACTCTGTATATGGAAATGTTGGACACATCTGTTATGTAGCAAGAACTCTGTATATGGAAATGTTGCACTACCCTTCCAAGCAGTTAGCTCTCTGTATATAGACAAGTTGGACT
Organism: Chrysochloris asiatica; assembly: GCF_000296735.1. Lineage (NCBI taxonomy): Eukaryota > Metazoa > Chordata > Mammalia > Afrosoricida > Chrysochloridae > Chrysochloris > Chrysochloris asiatica. The sequence continues at coordinate 720,321 of NW_006408916.1, forward strand.
CATCTGCTTGTAGCTAGAACTGTGTATATGGAATATGGCACTACCCTGCCATGTAGCTAGCTCTCTGTATATGGACATTTTGGACACGTCTTCCATGTAGCTAACTTGCTGTACATGGATATTTGAACTGCTCTGCCAAGTAGGTAGCACTCTGTATATGAACATATTGGACTTGTCTGCCATGTATCTAGCGCTGAGTATATTGAAACCCTGGAATCATCTGCCATGTAGCTAGACTCTGTATAATGAAATGTTGCAATACACTGTCATGTAGCTAGCTATCTTTCTATGAATATTTTGGACTCGTCTAACTTGGAGCTAGCTCTATGTACATGGATATGTTGGACTGATCTGCCAAGTAGGTAGCTCTCTATATATGAACATATTGGAATTGCCTGCCATGTAGCTAGCTCTCAGTATAGGGACAGGTTGGACATATCTGCCATGTATCTAGAACTCAGTATAAGGAAATGGTGCACTACCCTGCCATGTAGCTAGCTCTCTGTACTTGAACATACAGGACTTGTCTGCCATTTAGCTAGCTCTAAGGATGTGGACACATTGGACACTTCGGCTGTGTATCTTGAATTCTGTATATGGAAATATTGCCCTACTCTGCCATGTAGCTAGCTCTCTGTATATAGAAAAGTTGTACTCATCAGACTTGCATCTAGAACTCTGTATATGGAAATGTTGCACTACCCTGCCATTGAGCTAGCTATCTGTATCTAGACATCTAGGACTTATCTTCCTTGTAGCTAGAACTCTGTATATGGGAACATTGCACTACACTGTCATATAGATAGCTCTCTGTATATGGACCTTTTGGACAAGTCGGCCATGTAGCTAGTACCCTGTATATGAAAATGTTGAACAACTCTGCCATGTAGCTAGCTCTCAGTATATGGACATGTTGGATACATCTTCCATATAGCTAGAACTCTGTATATGGAAATGTTGCACTACCCGGCCGTGTAGCTAGCTCTCTGTATATGGACATTTTGAACTTGTCTGACATGTAGCTATCTCTCTGTGCATGGATAATTTGGACTGATCTGTGATGTACCTAGCTCTAATATGGATACGTTGGACACATGTGCCATGTAGCTAGAACTCTCTATGTGGAAATGTTGAACTACTCTATCATGTAGCCAACTCTCATTATATGAACACATTGGACTCATCTGCCATGGCGCTAGTACCCTGTATATGGACTACTCTGCCATGGAGCTAGCTCTCAGTAATATGGCCACATTGGACACATCTGTCTTGTATCTACAACTCTGTATATGGACATGTTGGACTATGCTGCCATGTAGCTAGCTTTCAGTATATGAACACTTTGGATTCATGTGGATGTAGCTTGAATTCTGTATATGGAAATGATGCGTTATTATGCCTTGCATATAGCTCTCTGTATATGGACATTTGGGACTCATCTCACATGTAGCTAGCTCTCTGTGCGTGAATATTTTGGACTGATATGCCATGTAACTAGTTCTCAGTATATGGACAGGTTGGACACATCTGGCATGTAGCTAGAACTCTCTATGTGGAAATGTTGAACTACTCTACTATGTAGCCAAATCTCAGTATATGAACACTTTGGACTCATCTGCCATGGAGCTAATACCCTGTATATGGACTACTCTGCCATGGAACTAGTTCTCAGTATATGGCCACGTTGGACACATCTGTCTTGTATCTACAAATCTGTATATGGACATGTTGGACTATGCTGCCATGTAGCTAGCTTTCTGTATATGAACACTTTGGATTCTTCTGGATGTAGCTTGAATTCTGTATATGGAAATGATGCATTATTCTGCCTTGAATATAGCTCTCTGTATATGGACATTTGGGACTCATCTCACATGTAGCTAGCTCTCTGTGCATGGATATTTTAGACTGATCTGCCATGTAACTAGCTCTCAGTATATGGACAGGTTGGACATATCTGGCATGTACCTACAACTCTGTATATAGAAATGTTGCTCTACACTGTCATGTAGCTAGCTCTCTGTATTGTGACATTTTGAACTTGTGTGCCATGTAGCTAGCCCTCTGTACATGGATATGTTGGACTAATCTGCCAAGTAGGTAGCTGTCTTTATAGGAATATATTGGACTTGTCTGCCATGTACCTAGCTCTCAGTATATGGCCATATGGGACTCATTTTCCTCGTAGCTAGAACTCTGTACATGGAAATTTTGCACTACCCTGACATTTTGGACTTGACTGCCATGTAGCTGGCTCTCAGTATATGTACATGTTGGATTCATCTGCAATGTAGCTAGTAACCTTTATATAGACATGTTGCACTACTCTGCCATGTAGCTAGCTCTCAGTATACGAACATTGGACTCATCTGTTATGTGGCTTTAACTCTGTATATGGAAATAATGTGCTACTCTGCTATGTAGCTAGCTCACTGTATATAGACAAGTTGGACACATCTGCCATGTAGCTAAAACTCTGTGTATGGAAATGATACACTGCTCTGCCATGTAGCTAGCTCTCTGTATATGGACATTTTGAACTTGTCTGACATGTAGCTCACTCTCTGTGCATGGATAATTTGGAATGATCTGTCATGAAGCTAGCTCTCAGTATATGGACACATCGGACACATCTGCATGCAGCTAGAACTCTGTATATGAAAATGTTGCACTACCGTGCCATATATATGTTGTTGTTGTTGTTATGTGCTATCGAGTCAGTTCCGACCCATAGCTACCCTGTATAGGGTTTCCGAGGGTGTAAATCTTTACGGGAGTAGAAAGCCTCATCTTTCTCCCGCGGAGCGGCTGGTAGTTTCGAACCACTGACCTTAA
>NW_006408916.1:723255-729032 GCF_000296735.1 Chrysochloris asiatica
GCGGAGCGGCTGGTAGTTTCGAACCACTGACCTTAAGGTTCGCAGCCCGATTCGTAACCACTACGCTACCAGAGCTCCTTATATATAGCTCTCTGTATATACACAAGTTTGAATCATCTTCCTAGTACCTAGAGGGCTGTATATGGAAAGGTTGCAGTACCCTGCCATGAAGCTAGCTCTCTGTATATGTACCTTTTGGACTTTTCTGCCATTTAGCTAGCTCACTGTACGTGGATATATTGAAGTGATCTGGCATGTAGTTAGCTCTCAGTATATGGATAGGTTGGACACATCTGCCATGTAGCTAGACCTCTGTATATGGAAATGTTGCACTACCCTGTCATGTCGCTAGCTCTCCTTATATAGACAAGATGGACTTGTCTGTCTTGTAGCTAGAACTCTGTATATTGAAATATTGCACTACACTGCCATGTAGCTAGCTCTCTGTATATAGACACTTTGGACTCATCTGCCTTGTACCTAGAACTCTGTATATAGAAATGTTGCACTGCTCCGCCATGTATCAACCTCTGTACATAGACACATTGGACTCATCTGCCTTGTAGCTAGAATTCTGTATATCTATATGATGCACAACCCTGCCAAGTAGCTAACTCTCTGTATATGGACACGTTTGACACATCTGCCATGTAGCTAGAACTGTCTATATGAAAATGTTGCACTACTCTGCCATGTAGATAGCTATCTGTATATAGACAAGGTGGACTCATCAGACTTGTAGCTAGAACTCTGTATATGGAAATATTGCACTACCCTGCCAAGTAGCTAGTTCTCTTTATATGAACATATAGGACTTGTCTGCTATGTAGCTAGTTCTCAGATTATGGACATCTTGGATTATCTGCCATGTAGCTAGTACACTGTATTTGGACATGTTGGACTAGCTAGTACACTGTATTTGGACATTTTGGACTAGCTAGCACTCTGTATATTGATATGTTGGACTGATCTGCCAAGTAGGTAGCTCTTTGTATATGAACATATTGGACTTGTCTACCATGTAGCCAACTCTCTGCACATGGATACATTGGAGTGATCTGCCAAGTAGGTAGCCCTCTGTAATAGAACGTATTGGAACGCATTGGACATTTCTTCCATGTAGCTAGCTCTCAGTATTTGGACACGTGTGACTCATCTTCCAGATAGCTAGAACTCTTTAGATAGAAATGTTGCACTAACCTGCCATGTAGCTGGCTTTATATATTTGGACTCATCTGCCATGTAGCTAGCTCTCGGTACATGGATATGTTGGACTGATCTGCCAAGTAGGTAGCTCTCTGTATATGAACATATTGGACTTGTCTGCCATGTAGTTAGCTCTCAGTATAGGGACATGTTGGACTCATCTGTCATGTAACTAGTACCTTTTATATGGACATGTTGGACTACTCTGCCATGTAGCTAGTTCTATGTATATGGACACCTTGGACACATCTGCCATGCAGGTAGAACTCTGTATATGGAAATGTTACACTACCCTGCCTCATAGTTAGCTCTCTATACATAGACAAGTTGGACTCATCTGCCTTGTAGCTAGAACTCTGTATATGGAAATGTTGCACTACTCTGCCATGTAGCTAGCTTTCTGTATATAAACAAGTTGCACTCATTTTCCTTTTAGCTAGCTCTCTGTATATGGACATTTTGGAATCGTTTTCCATGTCGCTAGCTCTCTGTATATGTACATTTTGGATTCATCTGCTATGTTGCTAGTACCCTGTATATGGGCTACTCTGCCATGTACCTAGCTCTCAGTATATGGACACGTTAGACACATCTGCCATGTACCTAGAACTCTGTATATGGAAATGTTGCACTACTATGCCATGTAGCTAGGTCTCTGTCTATAGACAAGTTGGACTCATCTGCCTTGTAGCTCGTACTCTGTATATGGAAATGTACAACCCTATCATGTAGCTAGCTCTCGTATATGGACATTTTGAACTCATCAGCCATGTAGCTAGCTCTCTGTACATGGATACGTTGGACTGATCTGCCAAGTAGGTAGCTCTCTGTATATGAACATAATGGACTTTTCTGCCATGTAGCCAACTCTCTGTACATGGATATGTTGGAGTGATCTGCCAAGTAGGTAGCTCTCTGTATATGAACATATTGCACTTGTCAGTCATGTAGCTAGCTCTCTGTATAAGGACATGTCTGACTCTTCTACCATGTAGCTAGTACCCTGTCTATGGACTAATCGGTCATGTATCTAGCTCTTAGTATATGGACACTTTGGACACATCTGCCTTGTAGCTACAACTCTGTATATTGATATGTTGGACTACACTGCCATGTAGCTAGCTCTCTGTAAATAGACAGTTGGAATCATCTGCCTTGAAGTTGGAACTCCGTATATGAAAACGTTGCACTACCCTGCCATGTAGCTAGCTCTCTGTAGATGGACATTTTGGACTCATCTATCAATGTAGGCAGCTCTCTGTACATGGATATGTTGGACTGACCTACCTAGAAGGAACCTGTCTTTATACGGACATATTGGACTTATCTGCCATGTAGCTAGCTCAAAGTATATGGACACATTGGACACATCTGCCTTGCAACTGAAACTCTGTATATGGACATGTTGGACTACTATGTCATGTAGGTAACTCTCAGTATACGAACACCTTGGAATTATCTGCCATGTAGCTTGAACTCTGAATATGAAATGATGCCCTAATCTGCCATGTAGCAGCTCCCTGTATATGGACATTTTGGATTTCTCTGAAAGTTAGCTAGCTCTCTGTTAATGGATATTTTGGACTGATCTGCGATGTAGCTAGCTTTCAGTATATGGACACGTTTGACACATCAGCTATGTTGCTAGAACTCTGTATATGGAAATGTTGCAGGTCACTGCCATGGAGATAGCTCTCTGTATATGGACATTTTGGACTTGTGTGCCACGAAGCTACCTCTCTGTATATTGACATTTTGAACTCATCTGTAGATATCTATGTACATGAATATGTTGGACTGATCTGCCAAGTAGGTAACTGTCTGTATATGAACATATTGGACTTTTCTGCCATGTAGCTAGATCTCAGTATATTGACACGTTTGACACATCTGTCATGTAGCTAAAACACTGTATATAGAAAATTTGGACTCATCTGCCTTTCAGCTAGAACTCTGTATATGGAAATGTTGTACTACTCTGCCATTTAGCTAGCTCTCTGTATATAGACATGTTGGACGCATCTGCCTTGCAGCTAGAACTCTGTATATGGAAATGTTGCACTACTTTGCCATGTAGCTAGCTCTCTGTATTTGGACATTTTGGACTTGTCTGCCATCTAGCTAGCTCTCTGTACATGGATATGTTGGATTGATCTACCAAGTAGTTAGCTCTCTTGTCTATAATGTAGCTAGCTCACAGTATATGGACATGTAGGGCACTTCTGCCATGTAACTTAAACTCTGTATATGGACATGTTGGACTACTCTGCGATGTAGCTAGCTCACAGTATATGAAAACTTGGGACTCATCTGCCATGTAGCTTGAAATCTGTATATGGGAATGATGCACTACTCTGAGATGTATCAAATTCTCTGAGCAAGGACATTTTGGACTCGTCTGTCATGTAGCTATCTCTGATTATATGGACACGTTGGACATATCTGCCATGTAGCTAGCTCTCTGTATATGGACATTTTGTACTCGTCTGCCATGTAGCTAGCTCAATGTACATGGATATGTTGGACTGATCTTCCAAGAAGATAGCTCTTTGTATATGAACATATTGTACTTGTCTGCCATGTAGGTAGCTCTCTGTTTATGGACATGTTGGACTAATCTGCCATGTAGCTAGTATCCTGTATATAAACATGTTGGAGTACTATGCCATGTAACTAACTCTCAGTATATGGACACGTTAGACACATCTGTCGTGTATCTATAACTGTATATCTAGAAATCTTTTACTACTCCACCATATAGCTAGCTCTCTGGATATAGACAAGTTGGACTGATCTGCCTTGTACCTAAAACTCAGTATATGGAAATGTTTCACTACCCTGCCAAGTAGCTAGCTCTCCGTATATGGATATTTTGAACTTGTCTGCCATTTAGCTAGTGCTCTGTAAATGGATATATTGTACTGATCTGCAAAGTAGGTACCTCTGTGTAAATGAACATAATGGACTTGTCTGCCATGTAGCTAGCTCTCAGTATATGGACACGTTGGACACATCTGCCATGTAGCTAGCACTCTGTATATGGAAATGTTGGACTATTTTGCAATGTATCCAGCTCTGTCTATATAGACAAGTTGGACTCATCTGCCTTGTAGCTACAACTCTGTATATGGAAATGTTGCACTACCCTGCCATGTAGCTAGCTTTCTGTATATACACATTTTGGATTTGTCTTCCATGTATCTAGCTCTCTGTACATACATATGTGGGACTGATCTGCCAAGTAGGAAGTTCTCTGTGTATGAATATACTGAAATTGTCTGTCATGTAGCTGGCGCTCAGTATTTGGACACGTTAGACACAATTGCCATGTAGCTTGAACACTTTATATGGACATGTTGAACTATTCTGCCATGTAGCTAGTTCTCAGTGTAGACACAATTTGGACTCATCTGCCATGTAACTAGAACTCTTTATATGGAAATGTTTCACTACACGGTCATGTAGGTAGCTCTCTGTATCTGAACATTTTGGACTCTTCTGCAATGTAGCTACCTCTCTGTACATGGATAAGTTGGACTGATCTGCCAAGTAAGTAGCTCTGTGTATATGAACATATTGGACTTGTCTGCCATGAAGCTAGATCTCAGTATATATACATTTTGGATTCGTCTTCCATGTATCTAGCTCTCTGTACATGGATATGTTGGACTGATCTGCCAAGTAGGTAGCTCTCTGTATATGAACATACTTGACTTGTCTGCCATGTAGCAAGCTCTCATATATGGACATATTGAACTCATCTTCCATGTAGCGATTACCATGTCTATGGCCTTGTTGGACTACTATGTCATTTAGCTAGGTCTCAATATATGAACACTAGTGTCTCATCTGCCATGGAGCTTAAACTCTGTATATGCAAATGATGTACCACTCTGCCATGTAGTTAGCTCTCTTTGCATGGATATTTTGGACTCATCTGACATGTAGCTAGCTTTCTGTATATGGACATGTTGGACACATCTGACATGTAGCTAGAACTCTGTATATGGAATTGTTGCACTACTCTGCCATGTACATGGATATATTGGACTAATCTGCCAAGTAGGTAACTTTCTGTATATACATATTGGACGTGTCTGCTATGTAGCTAGCTCTCAGTATATGGACATGTTGGACTCATCTGCCATGTAGATAGTACCCTGTATATGGACATGTTGGACTACTCTGCCATGTAGCTAGCTCTCTGTATATGGACAAATTGGACACATCTGCCTTGTAGCTAGAACTCTGTATTTGGAAATGTTGCACTTCCCTGCCATGAAGCTAGCTCTCTGTATATTTGTAGTAATCTGCCATTAGTTAGCTCTCAGTACATGGATATGTTGGACTGATCTGCGAGGTAGGTGGCTCTCTGCATATGGACATATTGGACTTGTGTGCCATGTAGCTAGTTCTCAGTATATTGAAATGATTGACACTTCTACCATGTAGCTAGAACTCTGTGTATGGAAATGTTGCATTACTGTGCCATGTCTCAAGCTCTCTGTATATAGAGAAGTTGGACTCATCTGCCTTGTAGCTAGAACTCTGTATATGGAAATGTTGCACTA
>NW_006408916.1:729432-736969 GCF_000296735.1 Chrysochloris asiatica
TGCTAGAACTCTGTATATGGAAATGTTGCACTACTCTGCCATGTAGCTAGCTGTTTGTATATAGACAAGTTGGACTCTTCTTCCTTGTAGCTAGAACTGTGTATATGGAAATGTTGCACTACTCTGCCATATAGCTAGCTTTCTCTGTATGATCATTTAGGACTCATCTGACATGTCGCTAGTTCTCTGTTCTTGGATATGTTGGACTGATCTGCCAAGTAGGTAGCTCTCGGTATATGAACATATTTGATTTTTCTGCCATGTAGCTACCTCTCAGTATATGGACACGTTGGACACGTCTGCCATGTAGCTACAAGTATGTATATGGACATGTTGGACTTCTCTGCTATGTATCTAGCTCTCAGTATATGAACACTTGGGACTCATCTGCCATGTAGCTTGAACTCTGTATATGGAAATGTTGCACAACATTGCCATGTAGTTAGCTCTCTGTATATGAACATATTGGACTTGTCTGACATGTAGCAAGCTCTCAGTATATGGACACTTTGGACACATCTGCTATGTAGCTAGAACTCTGCATATGGACATGTTGGACTAATCTGCGATGGAGCTAGCTCTGAGTATATGAACACTTGGGACTCATCTGCCATGTAGCTTGAACACGGTATATGGAAATGATGCACTACTCAGACATGTAGCTAGCTCTCTGAGCATGGACATTTTGGACTCATCTGAAATGTAGCCAGCTCTCAGTACATGGACACATAGGACACAACTGCAATGTAGCTAGAACTCTGTGTATGGAAATGTTGCACTAACTTTCCATGTAGCTAGCTCTCTGTGCATGGACATTTTGGACTTGTCGGAAATGTAGCTAGCCTCAGTATATGGGCACGTAGGACACATCAGCCATGTAGCTTGAAGTCTGTATATGGAAATGTTGCACTGCCTTTCCATGTAGTTAGTTAGCTCTCTGTATATAGACAAGTTGGGCTCTTCTGCCTTGTAGCTAGAACTCTGTATATGGAAATATAGGACTACTCTCCCAAGTAGCTAGCTCTCTGTAAATGGACAATTTCGACTCATATGCCATGTAACTAGCTCTCTGTACATGGATATTTTGGACTAATCTGCCACGTAGGTAGCTTTCTTTATATAAACATATTGGACTTGTCTCCCATGTAGCTAGCTCTCAGTATATGGACATGTTGGGTTCATCTGCCATGTAGCTAATACCCTTTGTATGGACATGTTGGACGACTCTGCCATGTAGCTAGCTCTCAGTATATGGATACATTGGACACATTGCCAAGTACCTAGAATTCTGTATTTAGAAATGTTTCACTACCCTGTTATGTAACTAGCTCTCTGTATATGAGCATATTGGACTTGTCTGCCATATAGGTAGCTATCAGTATATGGACACGTTGGACACATTTGCCATGTATGTAGCTCTCTCTATATGGACATTTTGGACTCGTCTGCCATGTAGCTAACTCTCAATACATGGATATGTTGGAATGGACTGTCAAGTAGGTAGCTAACTGTGTATGAAAATGTTGGATTTGTCTGTCTTGTAGCAAGCTCTCAGTATATGACACATTTGGCACATCTGCCATGTAGCTAGAACTCTGTATATGGAAATGTTGCACTACACTGCCATGTAGCTAGCTCTCTGTGTATGAACATATTGGACTTGTCTGCCATGTAGGTAGCTCTCAGTATATGGACATGGTGGACACCTCTGCCATGTAGCTAGAACTCTTTATATGGACATGTGGGAGTACACTGCGATGTAACTAGCTCTAAGTATATTAACATTTGGGACTCATCTGCCATGTAGCTTGAACACTGTATATGGAAATGTTGCACTACTCTGCCATTTAACTAGCTTTCAGTATATGGACATGTTGGACTCATCTGTCGTGTAGCTATTACGATGTATATGGACATGTTGGACTACTCTACCATGAAGCTAGCTCTAAGTATATGGACAAGTTGGACACATCTGCCATGTAGCTAGAAATCTGTATATGGAAATGTTGCCCTACTCTGCCATTTAGCTAGGTCGTCTCTGTATATAGACAAGTTGGACTCATTTGCCTTGTAGCTAAAACTCTGTATAAGGAAATGTTGCACTACCCTACCATGTAGCTAGCTCTCTGTATATCAACATTTTTTAATCATATGCCATGTGGATAGCTCTCTGTACATAGATAATTTGGACTGATCTGCCAAGTAAGTAGCTCTCTGTATATGAACATATTGGACTTGTCTGCAATGTAGCTAGCTATCAGGATAGGGACCCATTGGACACATATGCCATGTAGCTAAAACTCTGTATATTGAAATGTTACACTACACTTATTTGAAGCTAGCTCTCTGTATATTGACATTTTTGACTCCTCTGACATGGACTTACCTCTGTACATGGATATGTTATACCGATCTGCTGAGTAGGTAGCTCTCTGTATGTGAGCACATTTGACTTGTCTGACATGTAGCTAGCTCTCAGTATATGGACACATTGGACACATCTGCCATGTATCTAGAACTCTGTATGTGGACATGTTGGACAACTCTGCTATGTAGCTAGCTCTCATTATATGAACACTTTGGGCTCATCTGCCATGTAGCTTGAACTCTGTATATGGAAATGATGCACTACTCTGCCATGTAACTTGCTCTCTGTATATGGACATTTTGGACTTGTCTGACAAGTAACTAGCTCTCTGTGCATTGATATTATCGACTGATCTGCCATGTAGCTAGCTCTCATTATATGGACATATTGGACACCTCTGCCTTGTAGCTAGAACTCTGTATATGGAAATGTTGCACTACTCTGTCATGTAATTAGCTTTCTGTGTATAGACAAGCTGCACTCATATGCCTTGTAGCTAGAACTCTGTATATGTAAATATTGCATTGCCCTTCCATGTAACTAGCTCTCTGTATATGGACACTTTTTACTTGTCTGCCATGTAGCTTGCTCTCTGTGCATGCATATGTTGGAATGATCTGTCAAATAGGTAGCTCTCTGTATATGAACATATTGGACTTGTCTGCCATGTAGCTAGCTCTCAGTGTATGGACACGTTGGACGCATCTGACTTGTAGCTAGAACTCTGTATTTGGAAATTTTGCATTACACTGCCATGTAGCTAGCTCTCTGTTTATGAACATATTGGACTTGTCTGCCATGTAGCTAGCTCTCAGTATATGGACACGTTGGACACATGTGCCATGTAGCTAGAAAGCTATATATGGAAATGTGGCACTATTCTTCCATGTAGCTAGCTCTCTGTATATAGACAAGTTGGATTCAACAGCTTTGTAGCTAGAACACTCTATATAGAAATGTTGCACTACCCTGTCATGTAGCTAGCTGTCTGTATATGGACATTTTGCACTCTTCTGCCATGTAGCAAGCTCTTTGTACATGGATGTGTTGGACTGATCTGCCTATTAGGTAACTCTCTGTATATGAACATATTGGAGTTGTCTGCCACATAGCTAGCTATCTGTATATTGATACGTTTGACACCTCTGCTATGTTGCTAGAACTCTGTATATGGAATTGTTGCATTTCCCTGTCATGTAGCTAGCTCGCTCTATATGAACATATTGGTCTTGTCTGCCATGAAGCTAGCTCTCAGTATATGGACATGTTGACCTCATTAGCCAGGGAGCTGTTTCCCTATATATACACTTGTTGGACTCATTTGCCATGTAGTTAACTCTCAGTATATGGACATGTTAGAATCATCTGCCATGTAGCTAGTACCATGTATATGGACATGTTGGACTATTCTGCCATGCAGTAAGCTCTCAGTATATGGACATTTTGGACTCCTCTGCCATGTAGCTAGCTCTCTGTACGTGGATATGTTGGAGTGATCTGCCAATTAGATGTTGTTGTTGTTATTAAGTGCCGTCGAGTCGGTTCCGACCCATAGCGACCCTGTACAGGGTTTTTGAGGGTGTAAATTTTTACGGGAGTAGAAAGCCTCATCTTTCTCCCGCGGAGCGGCTGGTAGTTTCGAACCGCTGACCTTAAGGTTCGCAGCCAATTAGATAGATCCCTGTATATCAACATATTGGACTTGTCTGCCTTGTAGCTAGCTCTCTATATAGTAACATATTTCACACCATCTGCCATATAGCTGGAGCGCTGTATATAGAAATGTTGCACTACTCTGCCATTTAGCTAGCTCTCTGTATATAGACAAGTTGGACTCAACTGCCTTTTAGCTAAAACTCTGTATAACGAAATGATGCACTACCCTGCCATGTAGCTAGATCTCTGTATTTGGACCTTTTGGACTTGTCTGCCATGTAGGTAGCTCTCAGTGTATTGACACGTTTGACACATCAGCCTTATAGCTAGAACTCTGTATATGGAAATGTTGCACAACCCTGCCATGTAGCTAGCTTGCTGTATATGAATATATTGGACTTGTCTGCCTTGTAGCTAGCTCTCAGTATATAGATACGTTGGACTCATTCGACAGGGAGCTAGTCCTCTAAATGTACACATGTTGGACTCATTTGTCATGTAGTTAACTCTCAGTATATGAACATGATGGACTCATCTGCCACATAGCTAGTACCCTATATATGGACATGTTGAACTACTCTGCCCCGTAGCTAGCTCTCAGTATATGGACAGGTTGGACTCATTTGCATTGTAGCTAGAACTCTGTATATGTAAATGTTACACTACACTGTTATGTAACTAGTTCTCTGTACATAGACAAGTTGGAGTCATCTGCCTTGCAGCTAGAACATATTGGAATTGTCTGCCATGTAGCTAGCTCTCAGTGTATGGACACGTTGGACACATCTGTCATGTAGCAAGAACTCTGTATATGGACATTTTGGACTACTCTGTGATATAGCTAGCTCTCAGTATATGAACACTTGGGAGTCATCTGCCGTGTAGCTTGAAGTTTATATATGGAAATTATGCACTACTCTGCCATGTAGCTAGCTCTCTGTGCTTGGACTCATCTGCCATCTAGCTAGAACTCTGTATATGGAAATGCTGCTCTACCCTGCCCTGTAGCTAACTCTCTGTATATAGACATTTTGGACTCATCTGCCATGTATCAGCTCCTGGACATAGATATGTTGAACTGATCTGCCAAGTAGTTAGCTCTCTGTATGTGAACATATTGGCCTTCTCTGCCACGTAAGTAGCTTTCAGTATATGGACACATTGGGCACATCTGCCATGTAGCTCGAACTCTGTGTATGGAAATGTTGCATTACCCTGCCGTGTAGCTAGCTCTCTGTATATGGTCATTTTGAACTTTTCTGACATGTAGCTAGCTCTCTGTGCATGGATATTTTGGACTGATCTACCACGTAGCTAGGTCTCACTATATGGACAAGTTGGACACATTTACCATGTAGCTAGAACTCTGCATATGGAAATGTTGCACTACTCTACCGTGTCGCCAGCTCTCTGTATATAGACAAGTTGGAGTTATCTGACATGTAGTTAGCTCTCTGTACATGGATAAGATGGATTGATCTGCCATGTAGGTAGCTCTCAGTATATGGACTCGTTGGACACATCTGCCATGAAGCTAGAACTCTGTATAGGGAAAATTTGCACTACCCTGCAATGTAGCTAGCTCTCTTTATATGGAAAAGTTGAACTCATCTGCCTTGTTGATAAAACTCTGTATATGGAAATGTTGCACTAGCCTGTCATGTAGCTAGCTCTCTGTATATGGACATTTTTGACTCCTCTGCTATGTAGCTAGCTCTCTGTACATGGATATATTGCAATGATCTGCCAAGTAGGGAGCTCTCTGTACATGAACATATTACACTTGTCTGTCATGTAACTAGCTCTCAGTATATGAACAATTTGGACTTATCTGTCATGTGGCTTGAACTTTGTATTTGTAAATGATGCACTGCTCTGTCATGTAGCTACCTCTCTGTATATGGACATTTTTGATTCATCTACCATGTAGCTAGAACACTGTGTATGGAAATGTTTCAATACCCTGTCATGTAGCTAGCTCTCTGTATGTGGACATGTTGAACTCGACTGCCATGTAGCTATTTCTCTGTACATGGATATGTTGGACTGATTTTGTAAGTAGGTAGCTCTCTGTATAAGAACATATTGGACTTCTCTGCCATGCAGCTAGCTCTCAGTGTATGGACATGTTGGATTCTTCTGGCATGTAGCTAATCCCCTGTATATGGACATTTTGGACTACTCAGCCATGTAGATAGCTCTCAGTATATTCACACGTTGGACACATCTGTCATGTAGCTAGAACTCTACATATGGAAATGTTGAACTACTCTGCTATGTAGCTAGCTCTCTGTATATAGACAAGTTGGACTAATCTGCCTTATAGCTAGAACTCTGAATATGGAAATGTTTCACTACCCTACCAGGTAGCTAGCTCTCAGTATGTGGACATTTTGGACTCATCTTCCATGTAGCTTTCTTTCTGTACATGGATATGTTGCACTGATCAGCGAAGTAAGTAGCTCTCTCTATATGAACATATTGGACTTGTCTTCCATGTAGCTATCTTTCACTATATGGACATGTTGGACACATCTGGCATGTAGCTAGAACTCTGTGTATGGCAATGTTGCACTACTCTGTCAATTAGCTAGCTCTCTGTATTTAGACAAGTTGGACTCATCTGCCTTATAGCTAGAACTCTGTATATGGAAATGTTTCACTACCCTGCCAGATATCTAGCTCTCAGTATATGAACATTTTGGACTTGTCTGCCATGTAGCTAGCTCTCTGTACATGGATATGTTGGACTCATCTGCCAAGTAGGTAACTCCCTTATATGAACATATTGGACTTTTCTGCTATGTAGCTCACTCTCAGAATATGTACACGTTGGACACATCTACCATGAAGCTACAATTCAGTGTATGGAAATGTTGCACTACACTTCCAAGTAGGTAGCTCTCTGTATATGAACATATTGTACAAGACTGCCATGTAGATAGCTCTCAGTATATGGGCCTGTTGGACATATCTGCCATGTACCTAATACCCTGTATATGCACATGTTGAACTTCTCTACCATGTAGCTTGCTCTCAGTATATGGACACATTGGACACATCAGCCATGTAGCTAGAACTCTGTATATGGAAATGTTGCAGTACTCTGCCATGTAGATAGCTATCTGTATAAAAACAAGTTGGACTCATCTTCCTTGTAGCTAGTACCATGTATATGGACATGTTGGTCTTTTCTGCCATGTAGCAAGCTCTCAGTATATGGTCACGTGGAACACATCTGCCATGTAGCTAGAACTCTGCATATGGAAATGTAGCACTACTCTGCCATGTAGATAGCTCTCGGTATATAGACAAGTTGGATTCATATGTATTGTAGATAGAACTCCTTATATGGATATGTTGCAATACCCTGTCACATAGCTAGCTCTCTTTATATAGACAAGTTGGACTAGTCTATCTTGTAGATAGAACTCTGTATATGGAAATGTTGTACTACACTGCCAGTTAGCTAGCTCTCTATATATGAACATTTTGGACTCATCTGCCATGTAG
>NW_006408916.1:737408-738194 GCF_000296735.1 Chrysochloris asiatica
TCTATGATCTTCCTTATTCACTGTCCAGCTTTCGCAACCATATAAGGCTATTGAAAACACAATGGCCTGGGTCAGGCACACTTTAGTCCTCAAGCTGACATCTCTTCTCTTCAATACTTTAAAAAGTTCCATGCAGCAGATTTGCCCATTGCAATACGTCGTCTGATCTGTTGATTGCTGCTTCCGTGAGTGTTGGTAGTTGATCCAAGAAGAATGAAGTCCTTGACAACTTCAATTTTTTCTCCAGTAGATGGACATGTTGGACACATTTGCCATGTAGCTACAACTCTGCATATGAACATATTGGACTTTTCTGCCATGTAACTAGCTATCAGTATATGGACATGTTGGACTCATTAGTCAGGTAGCTTGTACTGTTTATATGGACATGTTGCACTACTATGCCATGAGGCTAGCTCTCAGTATATGGACATTTTGGATTTGTCTGCCATTTAGCTTGAACTCTGTATACTGAAATGTTGCTCTTCTCTGCCATGTAGCTAACTCTCTGTATATGGACATTTAGGTCTCATCTGCCATGTAGCTGGTAGCCTGTATATGGGCATGTTGGACTACTTTGCCATGTAGCTAGCTCTCATTATACTGACACGTTGGAGACATCTGCCATGCAGCTAGGAATCTGCATATGGAAAAGTTGCACTACTCTGCCATGTAGTTAGCTTTATGTACATGGATATGCTGTACTGATCTGCCATGTAGGTAGCTCTCTGTTTATGAACATATTGGACTTGTCTGCCAAGTAGCTAGCTCTCAGTATATGGACAT
>NW_006408916.1:738664-748424 GCF_000296735.1 Chrysochloris asiatica
ACACATTGGAAACATCTGCCATGGAGCTAGAACTCTGTATATGGAAATGTTGCACTACCCTGCCATGTAGCTAGCTCTCTGTATATGGACATTTTGAACTCTTCTGCCATGTAGCTAGCTCTCTGTACATGGATATGTTGGACTGATTTGTCAAGTAAGTAGCTCTCTGTATATGAACATATTGAACTTGTGTACCATGTTGCTTGCTCTCAGTATATGGTCACGTTTAACACATCTGCCATGTAGCTAGAACTCTGTTTATGGAAATGTTCACTACTCTGCCATGTAGCTAGCTCTCTGTGTATAGACATGTTGGAATCATCTGTCTGGTAGTTACAACTCTGTATTTGGAAATGTTGCACTACCCTAATATGGAGCTAGCTCTCTGTATATCGACATTTTTGACTTGTCTGCCATATAGTTACCTCTCTGTACATGGATATGTTGGACTGATCTTCCAAGTAGGTAGCTCTCTGTATATGAATATATTTAACTTGTCTGCCATGTAGCTAGCTCACAGTATTTTGACATGCTGGACTCATTAGACAGGGAGCTAGTCCTCTATATATACACATGTTGGACTCACTCGCCATGTAGTTAACTCTCAGTATAGGGAGATACTGGAATATGCCATGTAGCTAGTATATTGTATATGGATATGTTGGACTACTCTGCCATATATATAGCTCCCAATGTATGGACACGTTGGACACATCTGACATGTAGCTAGAATTCTGTGTATGGAAATGCTGCAATACCCTGCCATGTAGTTAGATCTCTGTTTATGAACATATTGCACTTGTCTGCTATGTAGCTAGCTCTGAGGATATGGTCACGTTGGACACATCTGCCATGTAGCTAGAAGTCTGTATATGGAAATGTTGCACTACTTTGTCATGTTGCTAGCTCTCTCTATATAGACAAGTTGAACTCATGTACCTTGCAGCGAGAACTCTGTATATGGAGATGCTTCACTACCCTGCCATGTAGCTAGCTCTCTGTATATGGACATTTTGTACTCGTCTTCAATGTAACTAGCTCTCTGTACATGGTTATATTCGACTGATCTGCCAAGTATGTAGCACTCTGTATATGAACATAATGCACTTGTTGCCATGTAGCTAAGTCTCAGCATAAGAACACTTTGGACACATCTGCCATGTAGTTAGAACTCTGTATATGGAAATGTTGCACTACTCTGGCATATAGTTATCTCTGTGTATATAGACAAGTTGGACTCATCGACTTTTTGGTAGAAATCTGTATATCAAAATGATGCACTACACTGCCATGTAGCTACCTATCTGTACATGGAAATTTTGGACTTGTCTGCCATGTTGCTAGCTCTCTAAACATGGATATATTGGACTGATGTGCCAAGTAGGTAGCTCTCTTTATATGAACATATAGGACTTGTCTTCCATGTAGCTAGCTCTAAGTAAATGGACACGTTGGACACACCTGCCATGTAACTAGAAATCTGTATATTGAGATGTTGCACTACTCTGCCATGTAGCTAGCTTTCTGGATATAGACAAGTTGGACTCATCTGCTTGTAGCTAGAACTCTCTATATGGAAATGTTGAATGAGCCTGCCATGTAGCTAGCTCTCTGTATATGGACATTTTGGACTCATCTGCCATGAAGCTACCTCACTGTACAGGGATATGTTGGACTTATCTGCCATGTAGGTAGCTCTCTGTATATGAACATATTGGACTTGTCTGCCATGTAGCTAGCTCTCAGTATATTGACAAGTTTGACACATCTGCCTTCTAGCTAGAGCTCTGTATATGGAAATGTTGCACTACTCTGTCATGTAGCTAATTCTCTGTATATGGACATTTTGGACTTGTCTGCCATGTAGCTAGCTTTCTGTACATGCATATGTTGGACTGATCTCCCAAGTAGGTAGCTCTCTCTACATGGACATTTTGGACTTGTCTGCCTTGTAGCTAGCTCTTAGTACATGGACAAGTTGGACTCATCTACCACGTATCTAGATCTCTGTATATGGATATGTCGCACTGCTCTGCGATATAGCTAGCTCTCAGTATATTGACATGTTGGACACATCTGCCTTATGTAGCTAGAACGCTGTATATAGGCAGGTTGGACTACCCTGCCATGTATATAGCTCTCATTGAATGAACACTTTGGACTCATCTGACATGTAGCTTGAACTTTGTATATGGAAATAATGCACTACTGTGCCATGTAGCTAGTTCTATGTAAAAGGATATTTTGGACATGTCTGACATGTAGCTAGCTCTCTTTGCATGGATATTTTGGAGTGATCTGCCATGTACCTAGCACTCAGTATATGGATACGTTGTACACATCTGCCATGTAGCTAGAACTCTGTATATGGAAATGTTGCACTACCCTGCCATGTAGTTAGCTCTCTATGTATAGACAAGTTGGACTCATCTGCCTTGTAGCTGGAACTCTGTATATGGAAATGTTGCACTACCCTGCCATGTAGCTAGCTTTCTGTATATGAACATATTGGACATGTCTGCCATGTAGTTATCTCACAGTATATGGGCACGTTGGACACATCTACCATGTAGGTAGAACTCTGCATATGGAAATGTGCTACCTTGCCATGTAGCTAGCTCTCTGTACATGAACATTTTGGACTCGTCTGCAATGAAGTTAGCTCTCTGTACATGGATATGTTGGACTGATCTGCCATGTAGGGAGCTCTCTGTATATGAACATATTGGACTTGTCTGCCATGTAGCTAGCTCTCAGTATATTGACACTCTTGACAAATCTGCATTGCAGCTCAAACTCTGTATATGGAAATGAGGCACTACTCTGTCATGTAGCTAGCACTCTGTATATAGACAATTTGGACTCATTTGCTTTGCAGCTAGAACTCTGTATATGGAAATGTTGCACTACCCTGCCATGTAGCTTGCTCTATATATATGGACATTTTGGACTTGTCTGCCATGTAGCTAGCTCTCTGTACATGGATATGTTGCACTGATCTGTCAAGTAGGTTGTTGTTGTTGCCGTTAAGTGCCATTGATTCAGTTCCGGGCTATAGCGACCCTGTACAGGTTTTCCGAGGGCGTAAATCTTTACAGGAGTAGAAAGCCTCATCGTTCTCCCACAGAGGACTTGTAGTTTCGAACCGCTGACCTTAAGGTTGGCAGCCCGATTAGTCACCCAATAGCTCTCTATATAGGAACATATTGGACTTGACTACCATGTAGGTAACTCTCCATATATGAACACGTTGGACACATCTGCCATGTAGCTAGAACTCTGTATATGGAGATGTTGCACTACTCTGCCATGTAGCTAGCTTTCTGTACATAGACAAGATGGACTCATCTGCCTTGTAGCTAAAACTCTGTATATGGAAATATTGAACTAGCCTGACATGTAGCTAGCTCTCTGTACATGGATATGTTGGACTTATTTGCCATGTAGGTATCTCTCTGTATATGAACATATTGGATTTGTCTGCCATGTAGCTAGCTCTCAGTATATTGACAAGTTTGACACATCTCCCTTGTAGCTAGAGATCTGTATATGGAAATGTTGCACTACTCTGTCATGTAGCAAGCACTCTGTATATAGACAATTTGGTATCGTCTGCCATGTAGCTAGCTCTCTGTATATGGATATATTAGACTGGTCTGCCAAGAAGGCAGCTCCCTATATATGTATATATTGGATTTGTCAGCTATGTAGGTAGCTCTCAGTATATGGACAAGTTTGACACATCTGCCTTGTAGCTAGAGATCTGTATTTGGAAATGTTGCACTACTCTGTCATGTAGCAAGCACTCTGTATATAGACAATTTGGGATCGGCTGCCATGTAGCTAGCTCTCTGTATATGGATATGTTGGACTGGTCTGCCAAGAAAGCAGCTCTCTGTATATGAACATATTCGACTTTTCTACCATGTATCTAGCTCTCAATATATGGACATGTTGGACACATATGCCATGTAGCTAGAACTCTTCATATGGAAATATTGTTCTACACTGCCATGTAACTAGTTCTCTGTATATAGTCAAGTTGGACTCTCTGTCTTGTAGCTAGAACTCTGTATATGGAAATATTACAATACCCTGCCATGTAGCTAGCTCTCTATAAATGGAAATTTTTGAACGTGTCTGCCTTGGAGCTAGCTCTCTGTACATGGATATGTTCAACTGATCTGCCAAGTAAGTAGCTCTTTGTATATGAACATATTGGACTCGTCTGCCATGTATCTAGCTCTCAGTATATCGACACCTTGGACACATCAGGCATGTACCTAGAACTCTGTATATGGAAATGTTGCACTACCCTGCCATGTATCTAGCTCCCTGTATATGTATATATTGGACTTGTCAGCCATGTAGGTAGCTCTCAGTATATGGACAAGTTTGACACATCTGCCATGCAGCTAGAACTATGTACATGGAAATGGTATACTACACTGCCATGTAGCTAGCTCACTTTATATGAACATATTGGTCTTGTCTGCCATGTAGCTAGCTCTCAGTATATGGACATGTTGGACTAATAGCCAGGGTGCTAGCCCTCTATAAATAAACTTGTTAGACTCATTGGCCATATATTTAATTCTCAGGATATGGATTTCTGGACTAATCTGCCATGCATCTAGTACCCTGCATATGGACATGTTGGACTACTCTCCATGTAGCTAGCCCTCTGTATATGGATATTTTGGACTCATGTGACATGTAGCTAGCTCTCTGTACATGGATATGTTGGACTGATCTGCCATGTAGCTAGCTCTATGTATATGGAAATTTTGGACTCGTCGGCCATGTAGCCAGCTCTCTGTATATGAACATATTGGACTTGTCTGCCATGTAGCTAGCTTTCAGTATACGGACACGTTGGACACATCTACCATGTATCTAGAACTCCGTATATGGAAATGTTGCACTACAATGCCATGGACCTAGCTCCCTTTATATAAACAAGTAAGACACATCTGCCTTGCAGCTAGAACTGTGTATATAAGTATGTTGCATTACCCTGCCATGTAGTTAGCTGTCTGTATATGCATATTTTGGACTCATCTGCATCTAACTAGCTCTCTGTACATGGATATGTTCGACTGATCTGCCAAGTAGGGAGCACTCTGTATATAAACATATTGGATCTGTCTGCCATATACTTAGCTCTCTTTACATGGATATGATGGACACATATGACACATAGGGAACTCTCTGTATATGAACATATTGGTCTTGTTTCCCATGTAGCTAGCTCTCAGTATATGGATATGTTGGATTCATCTGCCATGTAGCTAGCTCTCAGTATATGGACATATTTGACACATCTGCCATGGAGCTGGAACTATGTATATGGAATTGTTGCACTACTCTGACATGTAGCTAGCTCTCTGTATATAGAAAAGTTGCACTCATCTGGTTTGTACCTAGAACTCTGTATATGGAAATGTTGCACTAACCTTCCATGTAGTTAGCTCTCTGTATATAGACAAGTTGGACTCATCTGCTTTGTACCTAGAACTCTGTATTTGGAAATATTGCACAACCCTTCCATGTAGCTAGCTCTGTATATGGATATTTTGGAATGATCTGCCAAGTAGGGAGCACTCTGTATATAAACATATTGGACTTGTCTGCCATGTAGCTATATCTCAGTATATGGACATGTTGAACACATCTGCCATGTAGCAAGTACACTGTATATGGACATGTTCGACTACTCTGCCATGTAGCTAGCTCTCTGTATATAGACAAGTTGGACACATCTGCCTTGTAGCTAGAAATCTGTATATGGATATGTTGCACTACACTGCCATGTAGCTAACTCTCTGTATATGAACATATTGGACTTGTATGGCATATAGCAATTTCTCAGTATATGGACATATTGGACTCATCTTCCATGAAGTAAGTACCCTGTATATGGACATGTTGGACTACTCTGCCATGAAGTTTGCTCTCAGTATATGGACACATTGGACACATCTGACACGTAGCTAGAACTATGTATAAGGAATTGTTGCACTACTCTGCCATGTAGCTAGCTTTATGTATATAGACAATTTGGACTCTTCTGCCTTGTAGCCAGAACTCTGTATTTGGAAATGTTGCACTCTGAACTCGTCTGCCAGGTAGCTAGCACACTGTATATGAACACATTGGACTTATCTGACATGTAGTTAGCTCCTAGCACTCTGTATATGAACATGTTGGACATATCTACAATGTAGCTAGAACTCTGTATATGGAAATGTTTCATTTCCCTGCCATGTAGTTATGTCTCTGCATATGGACATTTTGGACTCATCTGCCATTTAGCTAGCTCTCTGTACATGGATATGTTGGACTGATCTGCCAAGCAGATAGCTCTCTGTATATGAACATGTTGGACTTGTCTACCATGTAGCTAGCTCTCAGTATATGGACATGTTGGACTCATTAGCCAGGGAGCTAGTCATCTATATATACACCTGTTGGACTCATTTACCATGTAGCAAACTCTCACTATATGGAAATATTGGACTCATCAACGATGTAGCTAGTACCCTGTATATTGACATGTTGGACTACTCTGACATGCAGCTAGTTCTCAGTATATTTACCCATTCGACACATCTGTTTTGTATCTAGAACTCTGTATATGGAAATGTTGCATTACCCTGCCATGTAGCTAGCTCTCTGTATATGGACATTTTGGACTCGTCTGCCATGTAGCCAGCTCTCTGTACATGGATATGTTGGGCTGTATTGCAAAGTAGGTAGCTCTCTGTATAAGAACATATTGGACGTGTCTGCCATGTAGCTAGCACTCTTTATATGGACATGTTGGACTACTCTGCCATGTAACTAGCTCTCAGTATATGGACAAGTTGGACTCATCTGCCTTGAAGTTAGTACCCTGTATATGGACATGTTGGATTACTCTGCCATGTAGCTAGCTCTCTGTACATGCATATGGTAGACTGATCTGCCAAGTAGGTAGCTTTCTGTATATGAACATATTGGACATGACTGTCATCTAGATAGGTCTCAGTATATGGACATGTTGGACTCATCTGCCTTGTAGCTAGTACTCTCAGTATAGGGCCACGTTGGACACATCTGCCACGTGGCTAGAACACTGTATATGGACATGTTGCACTACTCTTCTATGTAGCCAGCTCTCTGTATATAGAAAAGTTGGACCCATCTGCCTTGTAGCTAGAACTCTGTAAATGGAAATGTTGCACTACTCTGCCATGTAGCTAACTCTCTGTATATGAACATCTTGTATTTATCTTCCATGTAGCTAGCTCTCAGTATATGGACATGTTGGACTCATCTGCCATGGAGCTCGTACCCTGTATATGGACATGTTGCACTGCTCTGCCATGTAGATTGCTTTAAGTATATGAACACTTAGGACTCATCTGCCAGGTAGCTTGAACACTGTATATTGAAAGAATGCACTACTCTGCCATGTAGCTAGGTCTCTGTATATGAACATATTAGACTTGTCTGCCATGAAGCTGTCTCTTAGTATATGGACATGTTGGATTCATCTGCATTGTAGCTAGTACCCTGTATATGGACATGTTGCACTACTCTACCCTGTAGATAGCTCTCAATATATGAACACTTTGGACTCATCTGTCATGTGGCTTGAACTGTGTGTATGGTAATGATGCACTATTCTGCCATGTATTTAGCTCTCTGTATATAGACAAGTTAAACTCATCTGCCTTGTAGCTAGGACACTGTATGTGGACATGTTGGACTCATCTGCCATGTAACTAGCTCTCAGGATTTGGACTAGTTTGACTCATCTGCCTTGAAGCTAGTACCCTGTATATGGACATGTTGGACTACTCTACCATGTAGCTAGCTCTCTGTATGTGGACGTTGTGGACTCGTCTGCCATGTAGCTAGATCTATGTACATGGATTTGTTGGACTAATCTGCCAAGTAGATAATTTTCTGTAAAAGAACATTATCGGAATTGTCAGCCATGTAGCTAGCTCTCAGTACATGTTGGACTCATCTGACATGTAACTAGCACCCTGTATATGGACATGTTGAACTACTCAGCTATGTAGCTAGCTCTCAATATATGGACACGTTGGACACATCTGCCATGTACCTACAACTATGTATATGTAAATGTTGCCCTGCTATGCCATGAAGCCAGCTCTCTGTATATAGACACGTTGGACTCATCTGCCTTGTAGCTAGAACTCTGTATATGGAAATGATGCAATACCCCGCCATGTAGCTAGCTCTCTGTATATGGATATTTTGCACTCATCTGCCATGTAGCTAGATCTCTGTACATGGATTTGTTGGACTGATCTGCCAAGTAGGTAATTTTCTGTATATGAACATTATTGGACTTCAAAGCCATGTAACTAACTCTCAGTACATGTTGGTCTCATCTGCATGTAACTAGTACCCTGTATACTGAAATGTTGCCCTACTCTGCCATGAAGCCAGCTCTCTGTATATAGACAAGTTGGACTCATCTGCCTTGTTGTTAGAACTCTGCATATGGACATGTTCCACTACTCTGCCATGTAGCTAGCTCTCTGTATATGAACATATTAGACATATCTGCCATGTAGCTATTCCTCAGTATATGGACACGTTGGACTCATCTGCCATGTAGCTAGTACCCTGTATATGGACATGTTGCACTACTCTGCCATGTAGATTGTTGGAAGTATATGAACACATAGGACTCATCTGCCATGTAGCTTGAACTCTGTATATATAAAACGATGTACTACTCTACCATGTAGCTAGCTAGCTGTATAAAGACAAGTTCGACTCATCTGCCTTGTAACTAGTACCCTGTATATGGGCATGTTGCACTACTCTGCCATGTAGCTATTTCTCTGTATATGGATATTTTGGACTCATCTGCCATGTAGCAAGCACTCTGTAAATGGATATGTTGGACTAATCTGCCAGGTAGGTAGCTCTCTGTATATGAACATATTGGACTTGTCTGTTATGTAGCTAGCTCTCAGTATATGGACCCGTTGGACACATCTGATATGTAGATAGAACTCTGTATATGGAAATGTTGCACTACACTGACATGTAGCTATCTCTCAGTATATGAACACTTTGGATGCATCTGACATGAAGCTTGAAATGTGTATACAGAAATGTTTCACTATTCTGCCATGTAAATAGACAAGTTGGACTCATCTGCCTTGATGCTAGAACCCTATATATGGACATGTTGGACTACACTGCCATGTTGCTACTCTCTGTATTTGGACATTTTATACTCGTCTCCTTTGTATATAGCTCTCTGTACATGAATATGTTGGACTTAACTGCCAAGGAGGTAACTCTGTGTATATGAACATAGTGGATTTGTCTACCATTTACCTAGCTCTCAGTATAGGAATATGTTGGATACATCTGCCATGTAGCTAGAACGCTGTATATGGAAATGTTGCACTACACTGTGATGTAGCTAACTCTCTGTATATGAACATATTGGACTTGTCTGCCATGTAGCTGGCTCTCAGTACATGGACTAGTTGGAATCATCTGCTTTGTAGCTAGTACTCTGTATATGGACATGATGGACTACTCTGCCATGTAGGTAGCTCTCTGTATAGGGACAGCTTGGACTCGTCTGCCATGTATCTAGCTCTCTGTACATGGATATGTTGGACTGATCTGCCAAGTAGGTAGTTTTCTGTTTATGAACATATTGGGCTTGTCTGCCATGTAGGTAGCTCTCAGTATATGGACATTTAGGACTCACCTG
>NW_006408916.1:748524-754618 GCF_000296735.1 Chrysochloris asiatica
GTTGGACTCATCTGCCATGTAGCTAGTACCCTGTATATGGACATGTTGCACTACTCTGCCATGTAGATTGTTGGAAGTATATGAACACATAGGACTCATCTGCCATGTAGCTTGAACTCTGTATATATAAAACGATGTACTACTCTACCATGTAGCTAGCTAGCTGTATAAAGACAAGTTCGACTCATCTGCCTTGTAACTAGTACCCTGTATATGGGCATGTTGCACTACTCTGCCATGTAGCTATTTCTCTGTATATGGATATTTTGGACTCATCTGCCATGTAGCAAGCACTCTGTAAATGGATATGTTGGACTAATCTGCCAGGTAGGTAGCTCTCTGTATATGAACATATTGGACTTGTCTGTTATGTAGCTAGCTCTCAGTATATGGACCCGTTGGACACATCTGATATGTAGATAGAACTCTGTATATGGAAATGTTGCACTACACTGACATGTAGCTATCTCTCAGTATATGAACACTTTGGATGCATCTGACATGAAGCTTGAAATGTGTATACAGAAATGTTTCACTATTCTGCCATGTAAATAGACAAGTTGGACTCATCTGCCTTGATGCTAGAACCCTATATATGGACATGTTGGACTACACTGCCATGTTGCTACTCTCTGTATTTGGACATTTTATACTCGTCTCCTTTGTATATAGCTCTCTGTACATGAATATGTTGGACTTAACTGCCAAGGAGGTAACTCTGTGTATATGAACATAGTGGATTTGTCTACCATTTACCTAGCTCTCAGTATAGGAATATGTTGGATACATCTGCCATGTAGCTAGAACGCTGTATATGGAAATGTTGCACTACACTGTGATGTAGCTAACTCTCTGTATATGAACATATTGGACTTGTCTGCCATGTAGCTGGCTCTCAGTACATGGACTAGTTGGAATCATCTGCTTTGTAGCTAGTACTCTGTATATGGACATGATGGACTACTCTGCCATGTAGGTAGCTCTCTGTATAGGGACAGCTTGGACTCGTCTGCCATGTATCTAGCTCTCTGTACATGGATATGTTGGACTGATCTGCCAAGTAGGTAGTTTTCTGTTTATGAACATATTGGGCTTGTCTGCCATGTAGGTAGCTCTCAGTATATGGACATTTAGGACTCACCTGTCATGTAGCTAGTATCCTGTATATAGACATGTTGCATTACTCTGCCATGTAGATAGCTCTTAGTATATGAACACTTTGGACTCATCTGCCATGTTGCTTGAACTGTGTATATGGAAATGATACACTACTCTGCCATGTAGCTAGCTCTCTGTATATACACAAGTTAGACTCATCTGCCTTGTAGATAGGACACTCTATATGGACATGTTAGACTACTCTGCCATGTAGCAAGCTCTCAGTATATGGACAAGTTGGACTCATCTTCCTTGAAGATAGTACCTTGCATATGGACATGTTTGTGTACTCTACCATGTAGCTAGCTCTCTGTATATGGACATTTTGGACTCGTCTGCCATGTAGCTAGAACTCTGTATATGGATATGTTGGACTGATCAGGCAAGTAGTTCGTTTTCTGTACATGAACATAGTGGACTTATCTGCCATGTAGCTATTTCTCAGTATATGGACATGCTAGACTCATCTGACATGTAAGTAGTACCCTGTATACGGATATGTTGAAGTACTCTGCCATGTAGCTAGCCCTCTGTATATAGACAAGTTGGAAACATCTACCTTGTAGCTAGAACTCTATATATGGAAATGTTGCACTACCCTGCCATGTAGCTAGCTCTCTGTATATGGACATTTTTGACTCGTCTGCCATGAACTAGCTCTCTGTAAATGGATATGTTGGACTGACCTAGCATGTAGGTATCTCTCTGTATATGAACATATTGAACTTGTCTGCTATGTAGCTATCTCACAGTATATGGACACGTTGGACTCATCTACCATGTAGCTTGAACTGTGTATATGTAAATGTTGCACTACTCTGTGATGTAGCTAGTTCTCTGTATATGAACATATTAGACTTTACTGCTATGTAGCTAGTACTCTTTATATGGACATGTTGGAGTACCCTGCCCTGTAGCTATCTCACAGTATATGAACACTTTGGACTCATCTACCATGTAGCTTGAACTGTGTATATGGAAATGTTGCACTACTATGTCATGTAGCTAGCTCAGTGTATATAGACAAGTTGGACTTATCTGCCTTGTTGCTAGTACCCTGTATATGGACAAGTTGCACTACTCTGCCATGTAGCTAACTCTCTGTATATGGACATTTTGGACTTGTCTGCCATGTATATAGCTCTCTGTACATGGATATGTTGGACTGATCTGCCAAGGAGTTAATTCTCTGTATATGAACATAGTGGACTTGTCTACCATATAGCTAGCTCTCAGTATATGGACAAGTTGGACACATCTGCCATGCAGCTACAACTCTGTATATGCACATGTTGCACTACTCTGCCATTTAGCAAGCTCTCTGTACATATAGACAAGATGGACTCATCTGCCTTGTAGCTAGGACTTTGTAGCTACTCTTAGATGTAGCTAGCTCTCTGTATATGATCATATAGGACACTTCTGCCATGTAGCTCACGCTCAGTACATGGACATGTTGGACTCATCTGCCATGTAGTTAGTACCCTGTATATGGACATTTTGAACTACTCTGCCATGTAGATTCCTCTAAGTATATGAACATTTTGGACTCATTTGCCAAGTAGCTTGAACTCTGTATATGGAAATGATGCCCTTCTCTGCCATGTCGCTAGATCTCTGTATATAGACAAGTTGGACTCAACTGCCTTGCAGCTAGTAACCTGTATATGGACATGTTGGACTACTCTGCTATGTTACTAGCTCTCTGTATATGGACATTTTATACTCATCTGCCATGTATCTAGCTCTCTGTACATGGATATGTTGTATTGATCTGCCAAGGAGGTAGCTCTACGTATATGAACATATTGGATTTGTCTGCCATTTATCTAGCTCTGAGTATATGGACACGTTGGACACATTGGCCATGTAAGAAGAACTCCGTGTATGTAAATGTTGCACTACTCTGCCATGTAGCCTGCTCACTGTAAATAGACAAGTTGGACTCATCTGCCTTGTAGCTAGAACTCTGTATATGGAAATGTTGCACTACTCTGCCATGTATCTAGCTCTCTTTATATGAACTTATTCGACTTGTCTGCCATGTAGTTAGCTCTCAGTATATGGACATGTTGGATTCATCTGCCATGTAGCTAGTACTGTATATGGACATATTGATCTTCTCTGCCATATTGTTAGCTCTTAATACATGGACAAGTTGGACTCATCTGCCTTGTAGCTAATACCCTGTATATGAACATGTTGGACTACACTGCAATGAAGCTAGCTCTCTGTATAGGGACATTTTGAACTCATCTGTCATCTAGCTAGCTCTCTGTACATGGATATGTTGGACTGATATGCCAAGTAGGTAGTTTTCTGGATATGAACATATTGGAGTTGTCTGCCATTTAGCTAGAACTCTGTATATGGAAATGTGGCACTACACTAGCCATGTAGCTAGCTCTGTGTATATGAACATATTGCACTCGTCTGCCATGTAGCTAGTATTCTTTATATGGACATATTGACTACTCTGCCATGTAGCTAGTTCTCAGTATATGAACTCTTTGGACTCATCTGCCATGTGGCTTGAACTGTGTATATGGAAATGATGTTCTACTCTGCCTTGTAGCTAGCTCTTTTTATATAGACAAGTTGGACTCTTCTCCCTCGTAGCTAGGACCCTGTATATGGACATGTTGGACTACTCTGCCATGTAGCTAGCTCTCAGAATAAGGACAAGTTGGACTCATCAGCCTTGTAGTTATTACCCTATATATGGATATGTTCCACTACCCTGCCATGTAGGTAGCTCTCTCCATATGAACATTTTGGACTCGTTTCTCATGTAGCCTGATCTCTGTACATGGATATGTTGCACTTATCTCCCAAGTAGGAAGCTCTCTGTATATGAACATATTGGGTTTGTCTCCCATGTAGATTGCACTCTTTATATGGACATGTTGGAGTACTGTGCCATGTAGCTATCTCTAAGTATATGAACACTTTGGACTGATCTGCAATGTAGCTTGAACTGCGTATATGGAAATGTTGCACTAATCTGCCATGTAGCTAGCTCTGTGTATACAAACATATTGGACTTGTCTGCCATTTAGCTAGCTCTCAGTATATGGACTGTTGCAATCATCTGCCATGTAGCTAGTACCCTGTATATGGACATGTTTCAATACTCTGCCATGTAGCTTGCTCTAATTATATGCACACTTTGGACTCATCTGCCATGTTGCTTGAACTCTGTATATGGAAATGATGCACTACGCTGCCATGTAGGTAGCTCTCTGTATATGAACGTATTGGACTTGTCTGTCATGTAGCTAGCTCTCAGTATATGGTCACGTTGGATATGTCTGCCATGTAACTATAACTCTTTATATGAAAATGTTGCACTACACTGCCATGCACTCTGTATTTGAACATATTGTGCTTGTCTGCCATGTATCTAGCTCTCAGTATATGGACATGTTGGACTCATTAGCCAGGGTACTATTCCTCTATATATACACAAGTTGAACTCATTTGCCATGTTGTTAACTCTCTCAATATATGGACATAC
The DNA here is from genome assembly GCF_000296735.1 of Chrysochloris asiatica. Lineage (NCBI taxonomy): Eukaryota > Metazoa > Chordata > Mammalia > Afrosoricida > Chrysochloridae > Chrysochloris > Chrysochloris asiatica. The sequence goes on from NW_006408916.1 coordinate 753,200, forward strand.
TGGACTCATCTGCCATGTAGCTAGTACCTTGTATATGGACATATTGGACTACTCTGCTATGTAGGTAGCTCCCAGAATATGGACACGTTGGACACATCTTCCATGTCGCTAGAACTCTGTATATGGAAATGTTGCACTATGCCATGTAGCTAGTGCTCTGTATATAGACAAGTTGAACCCCTCTGTCTTGTAGCTAGAACTCTGTATATGGAAATGTTGCACTACCCTGCCATGTAGCTACCTCTCTGTACATGGAAATTTTGGACTTGTCAGTCTTGTAGCTAGCTCTCGGAGCATGGATATGTTGGACTGATGTGCCAAGTAAGTAGCTCTCTGGATATGAACATATAGGACTTTTCTGCCATGTAGCTAGCTCTCAATATATGTACACGTTGGACACATCTGCAATGTAGTTAAAAGTCTGTATATGGAAATATTGCACTACCCTGCTATGTAGCTAGCTCCCTGTACATGCACATATTGGACTTGTCTGCCATGTAGCTAGCTCTCAATATATGGACACATTGGACACATCTGCCATGTAGCTAGAAATCTGTATATGGAAATGTTGCAGTAGTCTGCCATTTAGGTAGCTCTCTGTATATGGACATTTTGGACTCGTCTGCCATGTAGCTAGCTCTCAGTATATGGACATGTTGAACTCATCTGCTATGTAACTAGTACCCTGTATATGGACGTGTTGGACTACTCTGCCATGTAGCTAGCTCTCAGTATATGAACACATTGGACACATCTGCCATGTAGCTTGAACTCTGTATATAGGCATGTTGGACTACTCTGCCATGTAGCTAGCTCTCAGTATATGAACACTTTGGACTCATCTGCCATGTAGCTTGAACTCTGTATATGGAAATGATGCACTACTCTGCCTTGTAGCTAGCTATATGTATTTGGATATTTTGGACTTGTCTGACATGTAGCTAGCTCTCTGTGCATGGATATTTTGGAGTGATTATTGGGCCTGAGACCTGCTCAGACTACTGCATGGATTTTCCGAAGGAGAGGTGAGGATTAATTGATCAGATAAGAGACACAAGCTGATGGCAATTGACAAAGTTTATTGTAGCAACGTGGTTTATATAGTACTTTTACATTATGTCATTGTTATTCTGCCTAATTACCATATTTTCTATAGCAACAATGATATGATTACCAATCAGCATATGATTACATAAGTATTATTATTTTTATAGCAACACTGATTCATGAGGTTTTGGCTTAATTTAAGTTTCCTTTTCCCAGAAACAGTTCATTTATAGTCAAATAAAACCTATCCCAATTCTCATCACAAGGTGACTTTTAGGTCGCATTCTTGATGGCCTTCTACATCTCCCCTTATTTATTTATTTATTTATTTATTTATTTATTTATTTATTTATTTATTTATTTATTTAAAGG
>NW_006408916.1:755876-767890 GCF_000296735.1 Chrysochloris asiatica
GGACATTGCCTGTCTTAGGTGGGCAGTGCTAATCCTCAGTCTTACCTATCATGGATACTCATTGCAGCATAAGGGAATGGCTCTGTCTTAGGTTGACTGAGATTCCACTGATCCTTACCTATCTTTGGCTACACGTCCTGCATATGTCGAGGGAGTGTCTTTAACTGAAGACTATGCACAGTGATTTATACTGGTGAATTGCCTTTCGAAGAAGGCAGGGAAGGAGGAGACAAACAGAGATGACAACTATGCCAATAGCTAGAATGGGACCCCACAAGTGAGAAAGAGAAGGTATAGTAGGGAACAATTTTTTTAGATCGTATAGAAGTTGCTTAGCTAATTCTGCAGGTACTGTCCATTCAAGCGATGTTCAATGGCCAGATCAATTTTTTTCTTGCCGGTCCCAGTTGTAGGTAACATTGTCCATCAGCTCATTGACAGTAGGTGCAGTCTGAATCTCTTGAGTAAGTGCAACTGTGGGGGCGGTGAGGGAAACAAGCAAGGTGATAAAAGACACTACACCCATTACTGTAAGTCCAAGTCCTCGCTTTGATCTAGAAAGCAACATGGTAAACTCATTGACAAGCTGCAATCCGACGTCATTATATCACTCTTGGGAGATGTTTAATGGCAACAATACATAGGCTGGTCATTTTAGGACTACAAGGGTCATGTTAGGCACTAGGGCATCAAAACATGAGATGAGATTGCACCCAGTGCAATTTAGATAAAACTTCTCAAACAGCTTTTATACTACTCTGTACCATCAATCTATTAATCATTCTTTTCAAAGTAGTGGTCTAAATCATACATATTAATTACTTCAATATAGAACATCAGGAATATAAAAATCTTTCTTGTCCTCCTTTACATAGTTAGACAATATCTGATTTCTGTAACCAAGCCTCATTGCTCTAATAATGTCGTGTTAACCTTAAAACATAATTCTATATCTTAACTCCTATTTCTACCTTCACCTATTATTTTCTATAGATTCATTAATCACAATAAGTACCTAAACATTATTTGCTATGGTAACTGACAACACAATTGTTTCACATGATTGATTAAACAAGAAATAAAAGAAGCATAAAAAAGTTTTGTAGCCAAGAAGAAACAGAACAATTTTCTTAACAACTTCTTGATACAATACATCTAGTTAAATTTCTGCTTATGATCTAATACTGTTCCTTTAGCCCTCAATGCTTTTTTGCTAATTTTCTAAAGGTCTTAATGCTCCTGACCGAAACTACACAGAATATTGAATGTAATCTTAAACTTGAACTGGCAAAAACTTTATCTGTTTTTTCCAAGTGGTGAAACATATTGTTAGTGTGAGAAGCATTCTTTAGGACTATGCATGATTGAATATAGTGTGTATGTTCAATTTTTAAATCTCGAATATATTTCTTACTAAGATTCTACTGAAAACTTTTATTATAAAATAAGAAAATTAAAAATAAGCTGATTAAAACAAAGATTAATAGAAAAAGACAGAGACAGCAGAGTTCCCACATGAGATCCCTCCTGGGGTCTTGTGTTACAAAAGGGGGGACCCATTGTGGCCCTGTTTGTTTAGGGTCCTTCATGTTCAGCGTCCCTCACATGGCCTCCGCCATCTCCTCCATTTCTATTTTTAAAATGAAGCGTACAAACTTTTTGTTGAACAGCTGTAATGGTCAACTTTAGACAGGAAAAAAATTAATATAAGCATGATTGCAAAAATAGATGTATAAATGATTAGTGTTCAAAAGGAACTAGTTTAGACTGTGTTCCTAATAGAATTGACTGGAGATGCAGCCACCTGTTCTAAGGAGGTGGATTGTAAGTGGCCTGACTAATAGATCTAATTTGTGAATGTAAAGCTTGCATATTGAATGAAATGTCTGAGTTGTTCCAAATGTCTTTAAGATGAGCCTGACTTTGAGGTCAGGTAATGTCTGTGCCATTGTAGGACAGAGGTGTTACACATATTCACTGGTAATTATGATGACATGCAGTAGTCATCCTAGTTTTGATATTTTCTATATGTGTCCCCATGTAGAGAACAGCTTCTTCTAAATGTTAATCCTATGTTAATCCTATCAACTAAACTTTTATGTATTTCTTCTTGAGCAGTTAGTGCTAGAGAGATATATTTAGATAAATTATTTACATGATCAGCAGTATGAACTTGCTGGACTAGAGCTATGGCTGATGCTGTGATAGAACCCAATATAGATATGAAGGCTACTGTTCCTAATATTAAAGTAGCTACAAATTGTTTGAGGCAACTTAACGAAGAGGATACAGTTTCTAAATTATATAAAGCAGGATTAGTATACCAGGGCTTTGACAGATTTACAGGTAACATGACAAAAGGTTAATGACTTACAATGATAAAAATTTTAGGGGAAGATGAACCATTAACACAATTAGTAACGTAACAATGTTTTCAGTGTATGTATCATATATAGAGCCAACATGGGTTATAGTTAAATCATCAGGGTGCTTAGGATACAAAATAGCAAATGGTGTAACAACAAAAGCTGTAACTAAGTAAGATTTAGGGTTAATTTACTAAACTGCATCAAATAAACAATGTTCAAAGCATCAAAAAGTCTGTATAAATCATTTTGAATTATTTTGGAAGAGGAAGGGGTAACAACAAAATGTGGCATAATCCAACTAAGCATAAACCAACTTCTATTTCTGAGTTAGATTATAATTTGTATAATTAAAACTAGAATATGAAATTATTTAGGGAATCCAGTATGAAGACTTCTGATTGACTTCCCAGCAGTTGAGAATTATTTACAAAATTAGGAAGGTAAGCTTAATGAGTGAAGTTGTTAGCTGTTACTCCGGATACCTGACAAGCAAGAATTACACGCATGGCAACAAAAAGAGTTTCTGGAGTTGTCTCAGCTCCCTAAGAGTTAACAGTTTTCACAGCACTCTCCTTTAAGCACTTCAATTGTTCCTAGGTTGAAGCAGCTTGCTTGATTTTGCAGAGAAAGATGTTGGAGGGGAGAAATCAAAAGTCTAGCTTTTGGAGCCTGGAGGTGGTTCTGGTGGAGACACGCTTTCAGATGGTTCCTCAGTGAATGCTTCTATGCTTTGAGGAGTGGAAAGTGGCTGTCTTTTTGCCATAGGGTCTAATTGTCGGTCTGGAATTTATATGGGGTGGTTTGTGTCCTGTAAAAAGACTCTATCTTCACCCCTTGGTTAGTAAGTAACACATGTAGAATATAAGAATTAGAAAGCAGATAAATGGAGGTTTGTTACCAGATAATTAACGGCAAAAATAACAGCAATCAAGTTCTGTCTTCTCTGCCAAAGTTTCCGTGGTTTGCTGCATATGTGAAATTTCTCTAACAAGAGTTATTTCTTGGCAGTTATCCAAAACTGCATGAGCAGGTTCAGGGAGAGATTCATCGAGAAACTTTAAAGAGAAAGCTACAGAATGTTTAGTAATAAATTGAAGCAAGGGGTTACTGGGAAGGTGACATAGAGTTTGTCCCGAAAAAATTTCCAAGGCAATTTGCCATTCTGCATTTGTCCTGCAAAAAAGTGGTTATTTAGTCTGGGGTAGAATGACTGAAGATTTTAAAGAAGTCTTTCTAAATAACTCTTGGCTTTTTCTCCTACCTTTCATTATTGAAGTTGCAACACTGCTGGGTAGGAGGTCACCACCTTTAGTGGAGTTATGGGGAGGTGTATTCATTCAAGGAGGTCTTTCATGAAAGAGAAAGTCCCAATAACTCTGATGGAATTTGGCAGCTTTCTTTTTTAACTCAGCCTGACCTTTTGGGCTTAAGAATTCAGGAGTGCTTTCATTTTCAAAATAATCACTATTCTTTTGTTTATTAGCATAAAAAATGTTCAATTTAAATGTTAACAGAGATTTTTTTTTTTCTGTAGGGGGTGCAGATGAACATTCAGTATCTGATTTAGTATCTAATGTCTGCCTAAAAATATTCCATAGTGAAAATGCTGTTACTGGCATATCTGCTGCCCCATTTTTAGCATACCAATATTTTAACTTTTTTCTCACAGTATCCCATGCTCTACTGACTGAGCTAGTCGAGTGGTAGCTACTGAAATCGAAAGTATCTCGGACAAGCCTCCACAAACTAAAAGTATCAGCGGGCACCCGAGCGGGCCCGTTCTTGGCATAAAACTCCTGCAAATCATGTCCTATGTAATTCCATAGTTTTACATTTACAATTCCATCTTCAGGGAACCCAGGACAAACTGTATTTACAAAATCTATACATTTACAAAGCTGATTATGATCTACTTTTACACCTCTGCTGCCCAGCATTTCTCTCAACATATTTACATACCATCCTTTTCCCGGTTTATTCCACATGTTTACCTGATCAGATTGTACCCCTCTGTTTGTATGTGTCCATGTGCGTCCTTTTCCTTCATATTTCCTCAGGAGGGTCCTTCACGTTGTCTCTCATATTTGAGGCCCATGTTGTCTCTCATATTTGAGGCTCAGACAACTGCGCGTGTTTCCAGAAGGAGAGGCGAGGATTAATTGATCAGATAAGGGACACAAGCTGATGGCAAGTGACAAATTTTATTGTAGTAACGTGGTTTATATACTACTTTTACATCAGGTCATTGTTATTCTGCCTAGTTACAATGTTTTCTATAGCAACAAGTATGATTACCAATTAGTATATGATTATATAAGTATAAGTATTGTTATAGCAACACTGATTCATGCGGTTTTGGCTTAATTTAAGTTTCCTTTTCCCAGAAACAGTTCATTTATAGTCAAATAAAACCTATCCCAATTCTAGTCACAAGATGGTATTTAGGACACATTCTTGATGGCCTCCTACAAGTGATCAGCCATGTATAAGTGATAGCTCTAAGTATAAGGACACGTTGGACAAATCTGCCATGTAGCTAGAATTCTGTATATGGAAATGTTGCACTACCCTGTCATGTAGTTAGCTCTCTGTGTATAGACAAGTTGGACTCATCTGCCTTGTAGCTAGAACTCTGTATAAGTAAATGTTGCAGTACCATGCAAAGTAGCTAGCTTTCTGTATAAGGACATGTTGGTGTCATCTTCCATGTAGCTAGTACCCTGTATATGGACATGTTGGACTACTCTGCCGTGTAGCTAGCTCTCAGTCTATAGACACGTTGGACTCATCTGCTATGTAGCTAAAACTCTGTATATGGAAATGGTGCTATACCCTGCAAGTAGCTAGCTCTCTGTATATGAACATATTGGAGTTGTCACCCATGTAGGTATCTCTGAGTATATGGACACATTGGACACATCTACCATGTAGCTAGAACTCTGTATATGGAAATGTTGCATTACACTGCCATGTAGCTTACTCTCTGTATATGGACATTTTGGACTCGTCTGCCATGTAGCTAACTCTCTGAACATGGATATGTTGGAGTGATCTGTCATGTAGGTAACTCTCTCTCTATGAATATATTGGACATTTCTGTCATGTAGCTATCTCTCAGTATATTGACACATTGGACACAACTTCATTGTAGCTACAACTCTGTATATGAATATGTAGCACTACTCTGTCATGTAGCTAGCACTCTGTATATAGACAAGTTGGACTCATCTGTCTTGCAGCTAGAACTCTGTATATGTAAATGTCACACCACAATGCCATGTAGCTAGCACTCTGTATGTGGACATTTTGGACTCGTCTGCCATGTAGCTAGCTCTCTGTACATGGATATGTTGGACCGATCTGCCAAGTAGGTAGCTCCTGTATATGAACATATTGGAGTTTTCTGCCATGTAGCTAGTTCTCAGTATATGGTCCTGTTGGACACATCTGTCATGTAGCTAGAACTCTGTATGTGGAAACGTTGCCATACCCTGCCATGTAGATAGCTCTCTGTGTATAGACAAGTTGGACTCATCTGCCTTGTAGCTAGAACTCTGTATAAGTAAATGTTGTAGTACCATGCAAAGTAGCTAGCTTTCTGTATATGGACATTTTAGACTCATGTGCCAATTGGCTAGTTCTTTGTACATGCATTGTTGGACTGATATACCAAGTAGGTAGCTCTCTTTATATGAACACATTGGACATGTCTGCCAAGTAGCTAGCTCTCAGTATATGGACATGTTGGAGTCATCTTCCATGTAGCTAGTAACCTGTATATGGACATATTGGACTACTCTGCCGAGTAGCTAGCTCCCAGTATATGGACATGTTGGACTCATCTGCCATGTAGCTAAAACTCTGTATATGGAAATGGTGCAATACCCTCCAAGTAGCTAGCTCTCTGTATATGAACATATTGGAGTTATCTCCCATGTAGGTATCTCTGAGTATATGAGCACTTTGGACACATCTACCATGTAGATAGAACTCTGTATATAGAAATGTTGCGCTACTCTGCCATGTAGCTTACTCTCTGTATATGGACATTTTGGTCTCATTTGCCATGTAGCTAACTCTCTGAACATGGATATGTTGGAGTGATCTGCCATGCAGGTAGCTTTCTATATATGAATATATTGGACATTTCTGTCATGTAGCTAGCTCTCAGTATATTGACACATTGGATACATCTTCATTGTAGCTAGAACTCTGTATATGGAAATGTAGCACTACTCTGTCATGTAGCTAGCACTCTGTATATAGACAAGTTGGACTCATCCGTCTTGCAGCTAGAACTCTGTATATGGAAATGTTGCACCACAATGCCATGTAGCTAGCACTCTGTATGTGGACATTTTGGACTCGTCTGCCATGTAGCTAGCTCTCTGTACATGGATATGTTGGACCGATTTGCCAAGTAGGTAGCTCCTGCATATGAACATATTGGAGTTGTCTGCCATGTAGCTAGTTCTCAGTATATGGACCCGTTGGACACATCTGTCATGTAACTAGATCTCTGTATGTGGAAATGTTGCCACACCCTGCCATGTAGCTAGCTCTCTGTACATGCACATTTTGGACTTGTCTGCCATGTAGCTAGCTCTCTGTACATGAATTGTTGGACTTATCTGCCTAGCAGGTTTTTGTTGTTGTTGCTAAGAGCCGACCCATAGCGACCCTGTATAACGTTTCCGAGGGTGTAAATCTTTACAGGAGTAAATAAGCCTCATCTTTCTTCCACGGAGTGGCTGGTAGTTTTGAACTGCTGACCTTAAGGTTCGCAGCCCAATTCGTAACCCAGTAGCTCTCTCTATATGAACATATTGGACTTGTCTGCCATGTAGCTAGCTCTCAGTATATGGACACATCTTCCATGTATATAGCTCTCTTTATATGGAAATGTTGCACTACTCTGCCATGTAGCTTACTCTCTGTATATGGACATTTTGGACTCGTCTGCCATGTAGCTAGCTCTCTGTATATGGAATTGTTGTAATGATCTGCCATGTAGGTACCTCTCTCTATATATACGTATTGGACATGTCTGCCATGTAGAATAGCATTTTAGACTTGACTGCCATGGAGTTAGCTCTCAGTATAAGAACAAGTTGGACACATCTGACATGAAGCTAGATCTCTATATACGGATATGTTTCACTACCCTTCCATGTAGTTAACTCTCTGTGTATAGACAAGTTGGACTCATCTGCTTTGTAGCTAGAACTCTGTATATGTAAATGTTGCACTACCTTGCCAGGTAGCTAGCTCTCTGTATATGGACATTTTGGACTCATATGCCATGTAGCTAGCTCTGAGGATATGGACACTTTGGCCACATCTGCTTTGTAGCTAGAACTTTGTATATGCAAATGTTGCACTACTTTAACATGTAGCTAGCTCTCTATATATAGACAAGTTGGACCCATCTGCCTTGAAGCTAGAACACTGTATATGGAAATGTTACACAATCCTACCATGTAGTTAGCTCTCTATACATGGATATGTTGGACTGACCTGCCAAGTAGGTAACTTTCAGTATATAAACCTATTGGACTTGTCTGCCATGTAGCTAGCTCTCAGAATATGGACACGATGGACACATCTACCATGTAGCTAGAACTCTGTATATGTAAATGTTCCACTACCATGACATGTAGCTAGTTCTCTATATATGGACATTTTGGACTTGTCTGCCATGTAGCTAGCTCTCTGTACATGAATATGTTGGACTTATCTTTCAAATAGGTAACTCTCTCTTTATGAACATATTGGAATTTTCATGCTTGTAGCTAGCTCTTAGTACATGGACACGTTGGACACATCTGCCATGTAGCTAGATCTCTGTATATGGATACATTGGACACATTTGACATGTAGCTAGAACTCTGTATATAGGCATGTTGGACTACTCTGCCATGTAGCTAACTCTCAGTATATGGACAGTTTGGTCTCATCTGTCATGTAGCTTGAACTCTGTATATGGTAATGATGCACTACTGTGCCATGTAGCTAGTTCTATGTATATGGATATTTTGGACTTGTCTGACATGTAGCTAGCTCTCTGTGCATGGATATTTTGGAGTGATCTGCCATGTAGCTAGCTCTCAGTACATGGATGCATTGGTCACATCTGCCATGTAGCTAGAACTCTGTATATGGAAATGTTACACTACCCTGCCAAGTAGTTACTTCTCTGTGTATACACAAGTAGGACTCATCTGCCTTGTAGCTGGAACTCTGTATATGGAAATGTTGCACTACCATGCCTGGTAGCTAGCTCTCTCTATATGCACATTTTGGACTCATCTGCCATGTATCTAGTTCTCTGTACATGGATTTCTTGGACTGATCTGCCAAGTCGGTAGCTCTCTGTATATGAACATATTGGACTTGTCTGCCAAGTAGCTAGCACTCAGTATAAGGGCACGTTGGACTCATCTGCCATGTAGGTAGTACTCTGTATATAGACATGTTGGACAACTCTGCCGTGTAGCTAGCTCTTAGTATAAGGTCACGTTGGACTCATCTGCCATGTAGCTAAAACTCAGTATATGGAAATGTTGCACTACGCTGTCATGTAGCTAGCTCTCTGTACATTGATATGTTGGCGTGATCTGCCATGTAGTGAGTTCTCTGTATATGAACATATTGGACTTGTCCGCCATTTAGCTATTTCTCAGTATATTGACACACTTGACACATCTGCATTGCAGTTCGAACTGTGTATATGGAAATGATGCACTACTCTGTCATGTAGCTAACACTCTGTATATATACAATTTGGACTCATCTGCTTTGCAGCTAGAACTCTGTATATGGAAATGTTGCACTACCCTGCCATGGAGCTAGCTGTCTGTATATAGACAAGTTGGATTCATCTGCCTTGTAGTTCAAACTCTATATTTGGAAATGTTGCACTACCATGCCATGTAGCTAGCTCTCTGTATATGGACATTTTGGATTTGTCTGCCATGTAGCTAGCTCTCTGTACATGGATATGTTGGACACATCTGACAAGTAGGTTGCTCTCTGTACATGAACATATTGGAGTTGTCTTCCATGTAGCTAAATTTCAGTGTATGGACCCGTTGGACACATCTGTCATGTAGCTAGAACTCTGTATGTGGAAATGTTGCACTACACTGCCATGTAACTAGCTCTCTGTATATGTACATTTTGGACTGATATGTCAAGTAGTTTGTTGTTGTTGTTGTTAGGTGCCGTCGTGACAGTTCTGAGCCATAGTGACACTGTACAGGATTTCTGAGGGTGTAAATCTTTACAGGAGTAGAAAGCCTCATCTTTCTCCCATGGAGGGGCTGTTAGTTTTGAACCGTTGACCTTAAGCTTCGCAGCCTGATTCATATCCCGATAGCTCTCTGTATATGAACATATTGGATTTGTCCACCATGTAGCTATCTCCCAGCATATGGACACGTTGGACACATCTGCCATGTAGCTAGAACTCTGTATATGGAAATGTTGCCCTACTCTGCCATGTAGCTAGCTCTCTGTATATAGACAAGTTGTACCCATCTGCCTTGGAGCTAGAACACTGTATATGGAAATGTTGCACTACTATGCCATGTAGCTAGTTCTTTGTACATGGATATGTTGGAATGATTTGCCAAGTACATAGCTATCTATATATGAACATATTGGACTTGTCTGCCATCTAGCTAGCTCTCAGTATATGGACACATTGGACACATCTGCCATGTAGCTAGAACTCTGAATATGGAAATGTTGCACTACACTGCCATGTAGCTAGCTTTCTGTATATGAACATATTTGACTTGTCATCCATGTAGGTAACTCTCAGTATATGGAGATACTGGAATCTGCCATGTAGCTAGTACACTTTATATGGACATGTAGGAATACTCTGCCATATAGATAGCTCCCAGTATATGGACATGTTGGATACATCTGCTATGTAGCTAGAACTATGTATATGGAAATGCTGCAATACCTGACATGTAGCTAGCTCTCTCTACAAGATTATATTGGACATGATTGCCATGTAGCTAGCTCTCAGTATATGTACATGTTGGACTCATTAGCCAGTGAGCTAATCCTCTATATACACACATGTTGGACTCATTTGCCATGTGGTTAAAACTCAGTATATGGACATGCTGGACTCATTTGCCATGTAGCTAATACCCTGTATATGGACATGTTGGACTACTCTGCTATGAAGCTAGCTGTGTGTATATAGTAAAGTTGGACTCATCTTCCTAGTACCTAGAAACCTGTATATGGAAATGTTGCACTATGCTTCCATGTAGCTAGCTCTCTGTATATAGACAAGTTGGACTTATCTGCCTTGTAGCTAGAACTCTGTATATGGAAATGTTGCACTACCCTGCTTTATAGCTAGCTCTCTGTATATGGACATTTTGGACTCATCTATCTTGAAGCTAGCTCTCTGTACATGGATATGTTGAACTGATCTGTCAAGTAGGTAGATCTCTGTATATGAAAATATTGGACATGTCTGCCATGTAGCTAGCTCTCTATACATGGATATGTTGGACTGATCTGCCAAGTAGTTAGGTCTCTGTACATGGACATTTTGGACTTATCTGCCATGTAGCTAGTACCCTGTATATGGACTACTCTGCCATGGTTCTAGCTCTCTGTATATGGACACGTTGGACACATCTGCCTTGTAACTACAACTCTGTATATTGATATGTTGGACTACTCTGCCATTTAGCTAGCTCTCTGTATATAGACAACTTGGACTCATCTGCTTGTAGCTAGAACTCTGTATATGGAAATGTTGCACTCCCTGCCATGAAGCTTGTTCTCTGTATATGGACATTTTGGACATGTCTGCCATGGAGCTAGCTCACTGTTCATGTATAGTTTGGACTGATTTGCCAAGTAGGTGGCTCTCTGTATATGAACAAATTGGACTTATCTGCCATGTAGCTATCTATCAGTATGTGGATGCATTGGACACATCTGCCATGTAGCTGGAACTTTGTATATGGAAATCTTGCTCTGCCCTGCCATTTAGCTAGCTCTCTGTTTATGAACATATTTGACTTGTCTGCCATGTAGCCAGCTCAGAGTATATGGACATGTTGAACTCATTTTCCAGGGAGCTAGTCCTCTATATATACATATGTTGGACTTATTTGCCATGTAGTTCACTCTCAGTATAGTTAACTCTCAGTATATGTTGGACTCATCTGCTATGGAGCTAGTTCCCTGTATATGGACATGTTGGGTTACTCTGAAATGTAGTTAGCTCTCAGTATATGGACATGTTGGACTCATCTGCATTGTAGGTAGAACTCTGTATTTGGAAATGTTGCACTACCCTGCCATGTTGCTAGCTCTCTGTATATGAGCATAATGGGCTTGTCTGCCATGTAGCTAGCTCTAAGGATATTGACACGTTGGACACATCAGTCATGTAGCTGGAACTCTATATATGGAAATTATGCGCTACTCTGCCATGTATCTAGTTCTCTGTTTATGAGTATTTTGGAATTGTCTGACATATAGCTAGTATTCTGTCCATGGATATTTCGGACTGATCTGCCATGTAGCTAGCTCTCAGTATATGGACACGTTGGATATATCTGCCATTTAGTTAGAATTCTGTATATCGAAATGTAGCACTAC
>NW_006408916.1:768051-774131 GCF_000296735.1 Chrysochloris asiatica
CTGTCATGTAGCTAGCTCTCAGTATATGGACATGTTGGACTCATCTGCCATGTAGCTAGTACCCTTTATATGGACATGTTGGACTATTCTGCCATGTAGCTATCTCTCAGTATATGGACACGTTGAACTCATCTGCCATGTAGCCAGAACTTTGTATATGGAAATTTTGCGCTACCCTGCCATGTAGCTAGCACTGTTTACTTGGATATTTTGAACTGATCTGCCAAGTAGGTAGCTCCCTTTATATGAACATATTGAACTTGTGTGCCATGTAGCTAGCTCTCAGTATATGGACATTTTGCAAACGTCAGCCATACAGATAGAACTCTGTATATGTAAATGTAACTACACTGCCATGTAGATAGCTCTCCATATATGGACATTTTGGACTCATCTGCCATGTAGATAGATCTATGTATATGGAAATGATGCACTACTTTGCCATGCAGCTAGCTCTCTGTGTGTGCATGGACACGATGGACTCATCTGCCTTGTAGCAAGACCTTTGTATATGGAAATGTTGCACTACCCTGCCATGTAGCTAGCTATCTATATATTGACATTTTGGATTTGTCTGCCATGTGGCTAGCTCTCTGTACAAGAATATGTTGGACTGATCTTCCAAGCAGGTAGCTCTCTACATATGAACATATTTGACTTGCCTGCCATGTAGCTAGCTCTCAGTATATGGACACGTTCGAAACATCTGCCATGTATCTAGAACTATGTATATGGAAATGGTGCATTACTCTGCCTTGTAGCTAGCTTTCTGTATAGGGACATTTTGGACTTCTCTGCCATTTTGCTAGCTCTCTGTACATGGATATTTTGGACTGAACTGCCAAGTAGGCATGTCTCTGTATATGAACATGTTGGACTTGTCTGCTATGTAGCTAGCCTTGTATATGGACACGTTGGACACATCTGCCATGTAGCTTGAACTCTGTATATGGACATGATTGAGTTCTCTGCCATGTAAATAACTCTATGTATATGAAAACTTGGGACGCATCTGTCATGTAGCTTGAACTCTGTATATGGAAGTGAGGCATTTCTCTGCCAAGTAGCTAGCTCCCTGTATATGGATATTTTGGACTTCTCTGCCATGTAGCTAGCTCTCAGTATATTGACATGTTTGACACAACTGCCAAGTAGCTTGAACTCTGTATATGGAAATGTTGCTCTTCCCTGCCATGTAGCTAGCTCTCTGTATATGGATATGTTGGACTGATCTATCAATTGGTAGCTCTCTGTATATGAACATTTTGCACTTGTCTGCCATGAAGCTAGCTCTCAGTATATGGACATGTTGGACTCATCTGCCATGTAGCTAATAACCTGTATATGAACATGTTGGACTATTCTACCATGTAGCTATCTCTCAGTATATGGACATGTTGAACTCATCTTCCATGTAGCTAGAAATTTGTATATGGAAAATTTGCACTACCTTGCCATGTAGCTAGCACTGTTTATGTGGATATGTTGAACTGATCTGCCAAGTAGGTAGCTCTCTTTATATGAACATATTGAACTTTTGTGCCATGTATCTAGCTCTCAGTATATGGACATTTTGGAAACATCAGCCATGTAGCTAGAACTCTGTATATGGTAATGTTACTACACTGCCATGTAGATAGCTCTCTGTATATGGACATTTTGGACTCGCCTGCCATGTAGCTAGATCTATGTATATGGAAATGTTGCACTACCCTGCCATGTTGTTATCTCTCTGTATATAGACAAGATGGTCTCATGTGCCTTTTAGCTAGAACTCTGTATATGGAAATGATGGAGTTCTCTGCCATGTAACTAACTCTATGTATATGAACACTTTGGACACATCTGTCATGTAGCTTGAACTCTGTATATGCAAATGATGCATTACTCTGCCATGTAGCTAGCTCTCTGTGCATGGACACTTTGGACTCCATTAACATGTAGCTAGCTCTCAGTATACGGAAACGTTGGACACATCTGCCATGTAACTCAAAATCTGTATATGGAAATGTTGAACTAACCTACTATGCACATAGCTCTATGTATATAGACAAGTTGGACTCATCGGCCTTGTAAGTAGAACTCTGTATACGGAAATGTTTTACTACCCTGCCATGGAGCCAGCTGTCTGTATATAGACAAGTTGTCTCATCTGCCTTGTAGCTAGTACTCTTTATGTGGACATGTTGGACTACTCTGCCATGTAGCTAGCTTTCAGTATATGAACACTTTGAACTCATCTGCCATGTAGCTTGAACTCTGTATATGGAAATGATGCACTACTCTGCCATGTAGCTAGCTCTCTGTGCATGGATATATTGGACTCCTTTGACATGTAGCTTGCTCTCAGTATATGGACACGTTGAACACATCTGCCATGAAGCTAGAACTCTGTATATGGAAATCATGCACTACCCTGCCATGTAGGTAGATCACTGTATATAGACATTTTGGACTCATCTGCCATGTAACTAGAACTCTGTATATGGAAATGTTGCACTAACCTGCCATGTAGTTAGGTCTAAGTATATACACAATTTGGATTCATCTGCCTTGTAGGTATACCTCTGTATATGGAAATGTTGCAATGCCCTGCAATGTGGCTAGCTCTCTGTATATGAACATATTAGACTTGTCACCATGTAGCTAGCTCTAAGCATATAGACACGTTGGACACATCTGCCATGTAGCTAGAACTCTGTATATGGAAATGTTGCACTACCCTGCCATGTTGTTAGCTCTAATATATAGACAAGTTGGACTCATCTGCCTTGTAGGTAGAACTCTGTGTATGGAAACATTGCACTACCACGCCATGTAGTCAGCTCTCTGTATATGGAGATTTTTGACTTGTTTTCCATATAGCTAGCCCTCTGTAATTGTATATGTTGGGCTGATCTGACAAGTAGGTAGCTCTCTGTATATGAATATATTGTACGAATCTGCTATGTAGCTTGCTCTCACTACATGGACATGTTGGACACATCTGCCATGTAGTTAGAACTCTGTATATTTAATTGTTGCACTACTCTGCCCTGTAGCTAGCTCTCTGAATATAGACAAGTTGGACTAATCTGCCTTGTAGTTGGAACTCTGTATATGGACATGTTGCACTACCGTGCCATGTAGCTAGCTCTCTATATGTGGACATTTTGGACTCGTCTGCCATGTAGCTAGCTCGTGTACATGGATATGTTGGATTGATCTGCCAAGTAGGTACCTCTCTGTATATGGCCTTGTCTGCACTGTAGGTAGCTTTCAGTATATGAACATGTTGGATATATCTGCCATGTAGTTTGAAGTCTGTATATGGAAAAGTTGCACTAACCTGCTGAGTAGCTAGCTCTCTGTATATGGACATTTTGGAGTTGTCTCCCATGTAGCTAGCTCTCAGTATATGGACATGTTGGAGCCATTTGCCATGTAGCTAGAATTCTGTATATGGAAATGTTGCACTACACTGTCACGTAACTAGCTCTCTGTATATGGACATTTTGGATTAGTCTGCCATGTAGCTAGCTCTCTGTACATGGATATATTGGACTGAACAGCCAAGTAGGTAGCTCTCTGTCTATGAACATATTGGACTTTTCTGTCATGTAGCTGTCTCTCGGTATACGGAAATGTGGGACTCATCGGCCATGTAGCTAGAACTTTGTATATGGACATGTTGGTCTACTCTGCCATGTAGCTTTCTCTCAGTATATGAACACTTTGGACTCATTTTCTCTGTAGCTTGAAATCTGCATATGGAAATGTTTCACTACTCTACCATGTAGATAGCTCTCTGTATATAATCATTTTGAACTTGTCTGACATGTGGCTAGCTCTCTGTGCATGGATATTTTGGACTGATCTGCCATGTAGCTAGCTCTCAGTATATGGACAAGTTGGACAGTTCTACCATGTAGCTAGAACTCTGTATATGGAAATGTTGCACTACTCTGCCATGTAGCTAGCTCTCAGTACATGTACATGTTGGGCACATTTGCCATATAACAAGAACTCTGTATATCGAAATGTTGCACTACCCTGCCGTGTAGCTATCTCTCAGTATATGCATACGTTGGACACATCTGCCATGTAGCTAGAACTCTGTATATGAACATGTTGGACTACTCTCCTATGTAGATAGCTCTCATTGTATGTACGTTTGGGACTCATCTGCCATGTAGCTTTAACTCCATATATGGAAATGATGCACTACTCTGCCATGTAGCTAGCTCTCAATATATTGATATATTGGAATCATTATCCAGGGACCTAGTCCTTTATATATACACATGTTGGATTCATTTGCCATGTAGTTAATTCTCAGTATATGTATATGTCAGGTTCATCTGCCATGTAGCTCGTACCCTGTATATGGATATGTTGGACTACTCTGCCATGTAGCTAGCTCTCAGTACATGGATACATTGGACACATTTGCCATATAGCAAGAACTCTATATATGGAAATGTTGCACTACCCTGCCATGTAGCTAGCTTTCTGTATATGAACATATTGGACTTGTCTGCCATGTAGCTAGCTCTAAGCTCTGAGCTATATGCAAATATTGCACTATTCTGCCATGTAGCTAGCTCTCTGTATATGAATATATTGGATTAGTCTGCTCTCATTATATGGACATGTTGGAATTATTAGCAAGGGAGCTAGTCCTTTATATATACACATGTTGAACTCATTTGCCATGTAGTTAACTCTCAGTATATGGATGTGTTGGACTCATCTGCCATGTAGCTAGTACCCTGCATATGGACATGTTGGACTACTCTGCCATGTAGCTAGCTCTCAGTATATGTACACGTTGGGCACATTTGCCATATAACAAGAACTCTGTATATGGAAATGTGGCACTACCCTGCCATGTAGCTAGCTTTCTGTATATAAACATATTGCACTTGTCTACCATGTAGCTAGCTCTAACTTATAGACACGTAGAACACATGTGCCATGTAGCTAGAACTCTGTATATGGAAATGTTGCACTACTCTGACATGTAGCTAGCTCTCTGTATATAGACAAGTTGGACTAATCTGCCTTGTAGCCAGAATTTTGTATATGGAAATGTTGCACTACCCTGCCACGTATCTAGCTCCCTGTAAATAGACATCTTGGACCTGTAGGCCATGTAGCCAACTCTCTGTGTGTGGATAAGTTGGACTTATCTGCAAAGTAGGTAGCTCTCTGAATATGAACATATTGGAATTCTCTGCCATGTAGCTACCTCTCAGTATGTGCATACATTGGACACATCTGCCAAGTATCTAGAACTCTGTATATGAACATGTTGGACTAGATAGCTCTCAGTGTATATACATTTGTGACTCATCTGCCATGTAGCTTTTACTCCGTATATGGAAATGTTTCACTACTTTGCCATGAAGCTAGCTCTCAATATATTGACATGTTGGAATCATTAGCCAGGGACCTAGTCCTTTATATATACACATGTTGGATTCATTTGCCATGTAGTTAACTCTCAGTATGTATATGTCAGGCTCATCTGCCATGTAGCTAGTACCCTGTATATGGACATGTTGGACTACTCTGCCATGTAGCTAGCTCTCAGTATATGGACACATTGGACACATTTGCCATATAGCAAGAACTCTGTATATGGAAATGTTTCACTACCCTGTCATGTAGCTAGCTTTCTGTATATGAACATATTGTACTTATCTGCCATGTAGCTAGCTCTAAGCACATGGAAACGTTGGACACATCTGCCATGTAGCTAGAACTCTGTATATGGAAATATTGCACTACTCTGCCATGTAGCTAGCTCTCTGTATATGAACATATTGTACTCATATGCCATGTAGCTAGCTCTAAGCAAATGGAAACGTTGGTCACATCTGCCATGTAGCTAGAACTCTGTATATGGAAATATTGCACTACTCTGCCATGTAGCTAGCTCTCTGTATATAGACAATTTGGACTAGTCTGCCTTTCAGCTAGAAATCTGTATATGGAAGTGTTGCACTACCCTGCCATGTATCTTTTGTTGTTGTTAAGTGCCGTCGAGTCAGTTCCGACCCATAGCGACCCTGTACAGGGTTTCCGAGGGTATAAAT
>NW_006408916.1:774231-778097 GCF_000296735.1 Chrysochloris asiatica
ATAAATCCTTATGGGAGTAGAAAGCCTCATCTTTCTCCCGCGGAATGGCTGGTAGTTTCGAACCGCTGACCTTAAGGTTCGCAGTCCGATTCGTAACCACTACGCTACGAGAGCTACCTGTATATAGACATTTTCGACCTGTAGACCATGTAGCTAGCTCTCTGTACATGGAACTTATCTGCCAAGTAGGTAGCTGTCTGTATATGAACATACTGGACTTCTCTGCCATGTATCTAGCTCTCAGTATATGGACACGTTGGACACATCTGTTATGTAGCTAGATCTCTGCATATAGACATGTTGGACTACTCTCCTATGTTGCTAGCTGTCAGTATATATACAATTGGGACTCATCTGCCATGTAGCTTTAACTCCATATATGGAAATGATGCACTATTCTACCATGTAGCTAGCTCTCTGTAATGGACATTTTTGACTCATTTGACATGTAGCTAGCTCACAGTACATGGACTCGTTGGACACATCTGCCTTGTAGGTAGAACTCTATGTATGGAAATGTTGCACTACCCTGCCATGCAGCTGGCTCTCTGTATATAGGCAAGTTGGACACTTCTGTCTTGTAGCCAGAACTATGTATATGGAAATGTTGCACTACCCTGCCATGTAGCTAGCTCTCTGTATAATGACATTTTGGATTCGTCTGCCATGTAGGTATCTCTCTGTACAAGCATAAGTTGAACTGATCTGACAAGTAGTTAGCTGTCTGCATATGAACATACTGGACTCGTCTGCCATGTAGCTAGCTCTCAAAATATTGACACATTTGACATGTAGCTAGAACTCTGTATATGGAAAAGTTGCACTAACCTGCCATGTAGCTAGCTCTCAGTATATAGACAAGTTGAACTCATCTGCCTTGTAGTTATAACTCTGTATATAGAAATGTTGCATGACACTGTCATGTAGCTAGCTCTCTGTATATGAACATATTGGACTTGTCTGCCATGTAGCTACTTCTCAGTATATGGACATGTTGGACTCATCTGCCATGTAGTTAGCTCTCTGTATATGCACATGTTGGACAGATCTGCAAATAGGTAGTTCTCAGTATTTGAAAATATTGGACTTGATAGCAGTGTAGCTAGCTCTTAGTATATGGACATGTTGGACTCATCTGTCATGTAGCTAGTACCCTGTATATGTACATGTTGGACTCATCTGACATATAGCTCGCTTTCAGTATATGGACACGTTGAACACATCTGCCATGAAGCTAGAACTCTTTATATGGAAATGTTGCACTACCCTGCCATGTAGTGATCTCTCTGTATATGAACATATTGGACTTGTCTGCCATGCAGCTAGCTCTCAGTATATGGAAATGTGGGTTTCATCTGCCAGTAGCTAGTACCCTGTATATAGACATGTTGTACTACTCTGCCATGTAGCTAGCTCTCTGTATATAGACAAGTTTGA
The DNA here is from genome assembly GCF_000296735.1 of Chrysochloris asiatica. Classification (NCBI taxonomy): domain Eukaryota; kingdom Metazoa; phylum Chordata; class Mammalia; order Afrosoricida; family Chrysochloridae; genus Chrysochloris; species Chrysochloris asiatica. Next base: position 775,669 of record NW_006408916.1, read on the forward strand.
CTCATCTGCCTTGTAGCTAATACCTTGTATATGGATATGTTGTACTAATCTGACATGAAGTTCACTCTCAGAATAAGGACACTTTGGACTCATCTGCCATGTAGTTTGAACCCTGTATATGAAAATGATGCACAATGCTGCCATTTAGCTAGTGCTCTATATGTACATTTTGGACTCGTCTTACAAGCTCTCAGTATATGGACAAGTTGCACTCATCTGCCTTGTAGCTGGAACTCTCTATATGGAAATGTTGCACTACCATGTCATGTAGCTAGGTCTCTGGATATAAACAAGTTTTACTCATCTGCCTTGTAGCTAGAACTCTGTATATGGAAATGTTGCACTACCCTGCCATGTTGTAAGCTCTCTGTATATGGACACGTTGAACACATCTATCATGAAGCTAGAACTCTGTATATATAAAAATGTTGCACTACCCTGCCATGTAGCTAGCTCTCTGTATATGAACATGTTAGACTTGTCTGCCATTTAGCTAGATCTCAGTATATGGACACTTTGGACACATTTGCCATGTAGCTAGAACTCTGTATATGGACATGTTGGACTACTCTTTCATGTAGCTAGCTCTCAGTATATGCACAATTTGGACTGATCTTCCATGTAGTTTGAACTCTGTATAAGGAAATGATGCACTACCCTGCCATGTAGCTAGCTCTCTGTACATGGATAGTTTGGATGGATTGGCCAAGTAGGTATCTCACTGTATATGGACATATTAGACTAATCAGCCATGAAGCAAGTAACCTGTACATGGACACTTTGGACACATCTGCCATGTAGCTAGCTCTCGGTATACGGATATTTTTGACTCGTCTGCCATTTATCTAGCTCTGTACATGGATATGTTGCATTGATCTGCCAAGTAGGTAGCTCTCTGTATATGAAACTTATTAGACTTATCTGCCATGTAGCTAGCTCTCAGTGTATGGACATGTTGGACTCATCTGCCATGTAGCTGGTACACTGTATATGTTTATGTTGGACTACACTGCCATGTAGCTAGCTCTCAGTACATGGACACATTGGGCACATCTGCCATGTAGCTAGAACTCTCTATATGGAAATGTTGCACTAGTCTGCTATATATCGAGTTCTCTATATATGAACATATTGGACTTCAATCCCATGTAGCTATCTCTCAGTATATGCACATGTTGGACTAATCTGCCATGTAGCTAGTACCTTATATATGGACATGTTCAACTACTCTGCCAGGTAGCTATCTCTCAGTATATGGACACGTTGGAATCATATGCCATGTAGGTAGATCTCAGTACATGGATATGTTGGACTGATCTGCCAAGTAGTTAGCTCTCTGTATATGAACATATTGGAATCATGTGCCTTGTAGGTTATTCTCAGTATATGGACATGTTGGACGCATCTGCCATGTAGATAGCTCTCAGTACATGGATATGTTGGACTGATCTGCCAAGTAGGTAGCTCTCTGTATATGAACATATTGGACTTGTCTGCCATGTGGCTATCTCTCTGTATATAAACAAGTTGGACTCATCTGCCTTGTAGCTAGAACTCTGTAGATGGAAATGTTGGACTACTCTGCCATGTAACTAGCTCTCTGTATATGGACATTTTGGACTCATCTGCCCTGTATCTAGCTCTTTGTACATGAATATTTTGTAGTGATATGCCAAGTAGGTATCTCTCTGTATTTAAACATATTGTCCTTGTCAGTCCATCTAGCTAGCTCTCAGTACATGGACATGCTGGACTCATGTGCCACGTAGCTAGTCCCCTGTATATGGACATGTTGGACTACTCTGCCATGTAGTTATGTCTCAGTATATGGACAAGTTGGACTCATTTGCCTTATTGCTAGAACTCTGTTTATGGAAATGTTGCACTACCTTGCCATGTAGCTAGCTCTCTGTATATGGACATTTTGTACTCGTCTAACAAGTAGCTTTCTCTATGTACATGGATATGTTGGACTGATCTGCCAAGCAGGTAGCTCTCTGTATATGAACATATTGGACTTGTCTGCCATTTAGCTAACTCTCAGTATATGGACACGATGGACACATCTGCCATATAGCTAGAACTCTGTATATGGAAATGCTGCACCACTCTGCCATATTGTTGTTGTTGTGGTGGTCAGGTGCCATCAAGTCGGAACTGACTCATAGTGAACCCATGCACAGCAGAAAGAAACAGTGTCCAATCTGGGCCAACCTCACTATCGCTGCCACACTTGAGTCCAACCATGATGCCACCTGGTCAATCCATCTCATTAGAGGTCTTCCTCTTTTTCTCTGACCCTCCACCTTACCCAGCATGACATCCTTCTCTAACGATTGTTTCCTCCAGACAATATGTCCAAAGTATGAGAGACGAAGTTTAGCCATCCTGGCCACCAAGGAGCACTCTGGCTGCACTTCTTTCAAAAC
>NW_006408916.1:779037-780631 GCF_000296735.1 Chrysochloris asiatica
AGCTCTCTGTATATAAACAAGTTGGACTCATCTGCCTTGTAGCTAGAACTCTGTATATGGAAATATAACACTACCCTGCCATGTAGCTAGCTCTCTGTATATGGACATTTTGGACTCGACTGCTCTGTAACTAGCTCTCTGTATATGGATATGTTGAACGGATCTACCAAGTAGGTAGTTCTCTGTAGATGAACATATTGGACTTGTCTGCCTTATAGCTAGCTCTCAGTATAAAGACAATTTGGATGCATCTGCCATGTAACTAGTACCTTGTATATGGACTTGTTGGACTACTCTGCCAGGTATCTAGCTCTCAGTGTATAGACACATTTTACACATATGCCACTTAAGTTTATTTTCAAGGGAGATGGGTCCAAAATGTCCATATATAGAAAGCTAGCTACATGGCAGGTTAGTGCAACATTTCCATATACAGAGTTTTAGCTACAAGGCAGATGAGTCCAACTTGTTTATATAGAGAGAGCAAGGTACATGGCAGGGTAATGGAACATTTCCGTATAAAGAGTTAAGCACAAGGCAGATGAGTCCAACTTGTCTTTATACAGGTAGCTAGCTACATGGCCAGGTAGTTCAACATTTCCATATACAGAGTTCTAGCCAGAAAGCAGATGAATCCAACTTTACTATATACTGAGATCTACCTATGTGGCAGAACAGTCCTAAATATCAATGCTCAGAGAGCTAGCTAAATGTCAGATGTGTCCAAAATGTCCATATACACTGATCTAGCTACATGGTAGGGTAGTGCAACATTTCCACATACAGAGTTCTAGCTACATGTCAGATGTGTCCAACGTGGCCATATACTGAGAGCTACCTACATGTCAGATCAGTCCTAAATATCCATGCACAGAGAGCTAGCTACATGGCAGAGTAGTGCATCATTTCCATATATAGAGTTCAAGCTACATGGCATATGAGCTCAAGTGTTCATATACTGAGAGCTAGCTACAGGGTTGAGTAGTCCAATATGACTATATAAAGAGTACTACCTACATGGCAGATGTGTCCAATATGTTCATATACAGAGAGCTAGCTTCATGGCATGATAGTGCAACATTACCATATACAGATTTCTAGCTACATGGCAGATGTTTCCAACATGTCCATACACTGAGAGCTACCTACATGGCAGATCAGGTCTAAATATCCATGCACAGAGAGCTAGCTACATGTCAGATGTGTCCAAAATGTCCATATACAGAGAGTTAGCTACATAGCAGAATAGTCCAACATGTCCATATAAAGAGCACAAGCTACATGGAAAATGTTTCCAATGAGTACATATAATGAGAGCTAGCGACATGGTAGACAAGTCCAATACGTTCATATACAGATAGGGAGCTATTTGGCAGGATACTGCAACATTTCCATGTACAGAGTTCAAGCTACATGGAAGATGTGTCCAATGTGACCATATACTGAGAGCTAGCTACATGGCAGAGTAGTCCAACATGTCCATATACAGGGTACTAGCTACATGGAAGGTGTTTACAATGTGTACTTATACTGAGAGTTCACTACATGGCAGACAAATCCAATATGTTCATATACAGAGAGCTAGCTACATGGC
>NW_006408916.1:780731-787223 GCF_000296735.1 Chrysochloris asiatica
ACTTATACTGAGAGTTCACTACATGGCAGACAAATCCAATATGTTCATATACAGAGAGCTAGCTACATGGCAGGGTAGTGCAACATTTCCATATACTGAGTTCTAGCTTCATGGCAGATGTGTCCAATGTGTCCATATACTGAGAGCTAGCTACATGGCAGAATAGTCCAACATGTCCATATACAGGGTACTAGCTACCTGGCTAATGAAACCAACATGTCCATATAATGAGAGCTAGGTATATGGCAGACAAATCCCATATGTTCATATGGAGAGAGCCACCTACTTGGCAGATCATCCCAACATATCCATGTACAGTATGTTAATTACATCACAGAGTACTACAAAATGTCCATATATAGAGAGCTAGCTAGATATCAGGGTAGTGCAAAATTTCCATATACAGAATTCTATATACATGGCAGATGTGTTCAACATGTCTATATAGTGAGAGCTACATACATGGCAAATCAGTCCAACATATCCATATACACGGTACTAGCTACATGTCTAATGAGTCCAACTTGTCCATATACTGAGAGCTAGCTACATGGCAGAGAGTTCTAAAATGTCCATATACAGAGAACTAGCTACATGGCAGGGAAGTGCAACATTTCCTAATACAGAGTTCTAGCTACAAGTCAGATGTCTCCAACTTGTCTATGTACAGAGAGCTATCTACATGGCAGGGCAGTGCAACATTTCCATATACAGAGTTCTAACAACAAGGAAGATAAGTCCAATTTGTCTATTTACAGAGAGCTAACTTCATGGCAGAGTAGTGCAACATTTGAATATACAGAGTTCTAGCTACAAAGCAGATCAGTCCAACTTGCCTATATACAGAGAACTAGCTACATGGCAGGGAAGTGCTACATTTCCATATACAGAGTTCTAGCTACAAGTCAGATGAGTCCAACTTGTCTATGTACAGAGAACCAGCTACATGGCAGAGTAGTGAAACATTTCCATATACAGAGTTCTAGCTACAAGGCATATTTGTCCAACTTGTCAATATATTGAGAGCTACCTACTAACAGAGTATTACACCATGTTTATACATAGAGGGCTAGCTACAAGGTAGATGAGTCCAACATGTCTATATACAAAGAGCAAGAAACATGGCAGTGTATTGAAACATTTCCATATACAGACTTTTAGCTACAAGGCTGATGAGTCCAACTTGCCCATATACTGAGAGTTAGATACATGGCAAAGTAGTCCAAAATGTCCATATACAGAGTACTAGCTCCATGGCAGATGAGTCCAACGTGTCCATATACAGAGAGCTAGCTCTATGGCAGAATACTGCAATATTTCTATATACAGAGTTCTAGCTACAAGGCAGATGTGTCCAACTTGTCTATACACACACAGCTAGCTAAATGGCAGAGTAGTCCAATATGTTTATATACAGAGGGCTAGCTACAAGGCAGATGAGTCCAACATGCCTATGTACAGAGAGCTAGCTTCATGGCAGGGTAGTCCAACATGTCCACATATAAGGTACTACCTACATGGCAGATGAATTCAACATGTCATATACTGAGTGCTAGCTATATGGCTGACAAGTCCAAAATGTCCATATACAGAGAGCTAGCTACATGGCAGGGTAGTGCAACATTTCCATATATAGAGATCTAGCTACAAGACAGATGAGTCCTATTTTTTTATATACAGATAGCTAGCTACATGGCAGGGCAGTACAACATTTCCATATAAAGACTTCTAGCTACATGGCAGATGAATCCAACTTGTCTATATACTGAGAGCTAGCTTCATGGCAAAATAGTCCAACACGTCTATATAAAGAGTACTAGCTACATGGCAGATGTTTCCAAAGTGTACATATACTGAAAGCTAGCTACATGGCAGAGAATTCCAATATGTTCACATACAGAGAGCTAGCTTCATGGCACAGTTGTACAACATTTCCATGTAAAGAGTTCTAGCTAAATGGCAGATGTGTTCAACATGACCATATACTGAGAGCTAGTTACATGGTAGAGTAGTCCAACATGTCCATATACAGGATACTAGATACCTGGCTAATGACTGTAAATGTCTATATAATGACAGCTGGCTACATGACAGACAAATCCAATATCTTCATATACAGAGAGGTAAATAGTTAGCATATCATTCCAACATATCCATGTACAGAGATCTGGCTACATGGCTGACGATCCCAAAATGTCCATATACAAATAGGTATCTACATGGCAGGGTAGTGCAACATTTCCATATACAGAGTTCTAGCTACAAGGAAGATGAGTTCAACTTGTCTATATACAGAGAACAAACTACATGGCAGAGTAGTGAAACATTTCCATATCGAGATTTCTAGCTACAAGGCCAATGAGTCCAACTTGTACATATAAAGAGAGCTAACTACATGGCAGAGTATTCCAACATGTCTATACACTGAGGGCTAGCTACAAGACAGATGATGCCAACATGTCATATTCTGAAAGCTAGCTACATGGCAGAAGAGTCCAAAATGTCCATATACATAGAGATATCTGCATAGCAGGGTAGTGCGACATTTCCATATACAGAGTTTTAGCTACAAGGCAGATGAGTCCAACTTGTCTATATACAGAGAGCTAACTACATGTCAGAGTAGTGCAACATATCCATATACAGAGTTCTAGTTACATGGCAGATATGTCCAACATGTCCATATACTGAGAGCTACCTACATGGCATATCATTCCAAAATTTCCATAAACAGAGAGGTAGCTACATGTCAGACGATTCCAAAATGTCCACATACAAAGAGTTACCTACATAGCAGAGTAGAGCATCATTTCCATTTACAGAGTTCAAGATACATGGCAGATGAGTCTAAACTGTTCATATACTGAGAGCGTGCTACATGGATGAGTAGTCCAACATGTCCATATACAGGTTCCTATCTACCTGACTAGTAAGTCCAAAATGTCCATATGCTGAGAGCTAGCTACATGGCAGACAAGACAAATATGTTCATACACAGAGAGCTACATAGTTGGCATATCAGTCCAACATATCCCTGTACAGAGAGCTAGCTACATGGCAAAGGAGTCCAAAATGTCCATATACAGAGATCTGTCTACATGGCAGGGTAGTGTAACGTTTCCATATACAGTTTTCTAGCTACAAGGCAGATCAGTTCAACTTGTCTATATACTGAGAGTTAGGTAACATGGCAGAGAAGTCTAATATGTCCATATGTAGAGAGCTAGCTACTTGGCAGGGTAGTGCAACATTTCCATAAACAGTGTTCGAGCTACATGGCAGATGTGTCCAACATGTCCATATATAGAGAGCTATATACATGGCAGGGTATTGCAACATTTCCATATACAGAGTTCTATCTACAAGGCAGATGAGACCATCTTGTCTATGTACAGAGAACCAGCTACATGGCAGAGTTGTGAAACATTTCCATATACAGAGTTGTACCTACATGGCAAACGTGTCTAACGTGTATATATACTGAGAGCTAGCTACATGGCAAAGTAGTCCATAATATCCATGCACAGAGAGCTAACTAAATGTCAGATGAGTCCAAAATGTCCATATATAGAGAGCAAGCTACATTGAAGTTTAGTGCATCATATCCATATACAGAGTTCAAGCTACATGACAGATGAAACCAAAGTGTTCCTATACTGAGAGCTACCTACATGGCAGACAAGTCCAATATGTTCATATAAAGAGAGCTAGCTACTTGGCAGGGTAGTGCAACATTTTCATATACAGTATTCTAGCTACATGGCAGATGAGTCCTACATATCCATAAACTCAGAGCTAGCTACATAGCAAATCTGGCCATATTGTCCATATACAGAAAGCTACCTACATGACAGAGTAGTCCAACATGGCCATATAAAGAGTGCGACCTACCTGGTAATAAGTCCAGTGTGTCCATATACTGAGAGCTAACTACATGGCAGACAAGTCTGATATGTTCATATGCAGAGAGTGAGCTACTTGGCAGGGTAGTGCAACATTTCCATAAACAGTGTTCGAGCTTCATGGCAAATGTGTCCAACATGTCCATGTACATTGAGCTAGCTACATGGCAGGGTTGTGCAACATTTCCATATACAGAGTTCTAGTTACAAGACAGATGAGTCCAACGTGTCCATATAAAAATTACTAGCTACATGGCAGACAAGTCCAATATGTTCATATACAGAAAACTACTTACTTGGCAGGTCAGTCTAACATATCCATGTATGGAGAGCTAGCTAGATGGCAGACGAGTCGAAAATATTCATATACAGAGAGCTAGCTACATCGCAAAGTAGTCCAACATGTCCATATTCAGGGTACTAGCTACAAGGCAGATGAGTACAACTTGTCCATATACTGAGAGCTAGCTACATGGCAGACAAGTCAAATAAGTTCATATAAAGAGAGCTAGCTACATGGCAGAGTTATGCAACATTTTCATTTACAGAATTCTAACTACAAGGCAGATGAGTCCAACTTGTCTATATACAGTGAGCAGATTACATGGCAGAGCAGTGCAACATTTACATACACAGAGTTCTTGTTACATGGCCGATGTGTCCATCGTGTCCATGTACTTAGAGCTAGATACATGGCAGACAAGTCCAATAAGTCCATATAAAGAGAGCTACCTCCTTGGCAGATCAATCTAACATATCCATGTACAGAGAGCTAACTACATGGCAGGCCAGTCTAAAATGTCCATATACAGAGAGCTAGCTACATTGCAGAGTACTGGAACATTTTCATATACAGAGTTCTAGCTACAAGGCAGATGAGTCCAACGTGTCCATATACAGAGAGCTTGCTACATAGCAAAGTAGTTCAACATTTCCATATACAGATTACTAGCTACATGTCAGTTGAGTCTAACATTTCCATATATTGAGAAGTAGCTACATGGCAGAAAACCTCAATATGTTCATATATAGAAAACTAACTACTTGGCAGATCAGTCCAACATATCCAAGTACAGAGACTAGCTGCATGGCAGACGAGTCCAAATAGTCCATATACTGAGAGCTAGCAACCTGGCAGAGTAGTTCAACATATCCATATACAGGGTTGTAGCTACAAGGCAGATGAGTCTAACTAGTGTATACACAGAGAACTAGCTGCATGGCAGAGTAGTGCTTCATTTCCATACACACAGTTCAAGCCACATGGAAGATGAGTCCAAAGTATTCATATACTGAGATCTATCTACATTGCAGAGTAGTGCAACATGTCCATATACAGAGTACTAGCTACATGGCAGGTGAGTCCAACTTGTCTATATACAAATAGCTAGCTACATGGAAGAGTAGTGCATCATTTCCATATACATAGTTCAAGCCACATGTCAGATGAGTCCAATGTGTTCATGTACAGAAAACTAACTAGTTGGCAGATCATGCCAACATACCCATGTCCAGAGAGTTAGCTAGATGGCAAACGAGTCCAAAATGTCCATATACAGCGAGTTAGCTACATCACAGAGTAGTCCAACATGTACATATACACGGTACTAGCTACAAGGCAGATGAGTCCAACATGTCCATATACTGAGAGCTACCTTCATGGCAGACAAGTCCAATAAGTTCATTTAAAGAGAGCTAGCTACATGGCAGAGTAGTGCAACATTTCCATATACAGAGATCTTGCTACAAGGCAAAAGAGTCCAACTTGTCTATATATTGTGAGCAGGTTACATGGCAGAGCACTGCAACATTTACATACACAGAATTCATGTAACATGGCCGATGTGTCCAACATGCCCACATACTTAGCACTAGATACATGGCAGACAAGTCCAATATGTTCATATACAGAGAGCTACCTCCTTGGTAGATCAGTATAACTTATGTACAAAGAGCTAGACACCGGGCAGATGAGTCCAAATTGTCCATATTCAGAGAGCTAGCTACATAGCAGAATAGTCCAACATGTCCATAAACAGGTTACTAGCTACAAGGCATATGAGTCCAACTTGTCTATATATACAGAGCTAGCAACATGGCAGAGTAGGGCATCATTTCCATATACAGAGTTCAATCTACATGGCAGATGAGTCCAAAGTGTTCATATACTTAGAGTAATCTACATGGCAGAATAGTGCAACATATCCATATACAGGGTACTAGCTACATGGCAGATGATTCCAACATGTGCATATACTGAGAGCTAGCTACATAGCAGACAAATCCAATATGTTCATATACAGAGAGCTAGCTACATGGCAGAGTAGTGGAAAATTTCCATATACAGAGTAATAGCTACAAGGCAAATGAGTCCAACTTGTCTATATACAGAGAACTAGCTACATGGCATAGTAGGGTAACCTTTCCATATACAGAGTTCTAGCTACATGGCAGATGTGTCCAAAGTGTCCATATACTGTTGTTGTTGTTGTTATGTGCCATCGAGTCGGTTCCGACCCATAGCGACCCTGTATAGAGTTTCCGAGGGTGTAAATCTTTACGGGAGTAGAAAGCCTCATCTTTCTCCCGC
>NW_006408916.1:787323-797882 GCF_000296735.1 Chrysochloris asiatica
GTGCAGCTGGTAGTTTCGAACCGCTGACCTTAAGGTTTGCAGCCCGATTCGTAACCACTACGCTACCAGAGCTCCTTGTCCATATACTGAGAGCTAGTTAAATAACAGGGTAGTAAAACATGTCCATATACAGTGTACTAGCTTTATTTCAGATGAGTCCAACATGTCCATATACTGAGAGCTAGTTACATAGTAGAGTAGTTCAACATGTCCATATACAGGGTACTAGCTACAAGGCAAATGAGTCCAACTTGTCAATATACAAAGAGCTAGCTACATGACAGAGTAGTGCATCATTTCCATATACAAAGTTCAAGCCACATGGCAGATGAGTCCAAATGTTCATATACTGAGAACTAGCTACATGGTAGAGTAGACCAACATGTCCATATAAAGAGTACTAGCTACATGGCAGACAAGTCCAATATGTTCATATACAGAGAGCTACTTCCTTGGCAGATCAGTCCATCATATCTATGTACAGAGAGCTGGCTACATGGCATACGAGTCCAAAGTGTCTATATGCAGAGAGCTAGCTACATGGAATGGTAGTGCAACATTTTCTTATACAGAGTTCTAGCTACAAGTTAGATGAGTCCAACTTGTCTACATACGGAGGGCTAGCTACATGGCAGAGTAATGCAACATTTCCATATACAGAGTTCTAGCTACATGTCAGATGTGTCCGACATGTGCATATGCTAAGAGCTTGGTACATAGCAGAGTAGTTCAACAGGTTCATATACAGGGCACTAGCTACATGTCAGATGAGTCTAACATGTCCATATACTGAGAGCTAGCTACATTGTCAGAGAAGTCCAACATGATCATATACAGAAAACTACCTATTGGCGTATCAGTCCAACATATCCATGTACAGAGAACTAGCTACATGGCAGACGATTTCAAAGAGTCCATATACAGAGAGCTAGCTGCATGGCAGAGTAGTCCAACATGTCCATATACAGGGTACTAGCTACAAGGCACATGAGTCCAACTTGTCTATATACAGAGAGCTGTCTACATGAAAGAATAGTGCATCATGTCGATATACACAGTTCTAGCTACATGGCAGATGTGTCCAACGTGTCCCTATAATGAGTGCTAGCTACATGGCAGAAGAATCCAAAATGTCTATTGCAGAGTAGTCTAACATGTCCATATACAGGGAACGAGCTACAAGGCATATGATTCCAACTTCTCCATATATTGATAGCTAGCTACATGGCAGAGTAATCCAACATGTCCTTACACAGGGTCCTAGCTACAAGGCGAATGAGTCCAACTTGTATATATACAGAGAGCTAGCTACATGGCAGAGTAGTGCATCATTTCCATATACTTAGTTAAAGTTACATGGCAGATGAGTCCAACAAGTTCATTTACTGAGAGCTAGGTACATGACAGACAAGTCCAATATGATCGTATACAGAGAGCTAGCTACAAGGCAGAGTACTGCAACATTTCCATGTACACAGCTCAAGCTACATGGCAGATGAGTCCAAAGGGTTCATATACTGAGAGATAGTTACATGGCACAGTACTCCAACATGTCCATATAAAGAGTGCTAGCTGTATGGCAGATGAGTCCAAGGTGTTCACATATTGAGAGTTAGCTACATAGCAGGTTAGTGCAACATGCCCACATACAGGGTTCTAGATACATGTCAGATGAGTCCAATATATCCATAGACAGGGAGCTAGCTACGTGGCACACAAGTCCAATATGTTCATATACAGAAAGTTAGCTACATGGCAAGGTAGTGCAACATTTCCATGTACAGCGAGCTAGCTACATGGCAGGCGAGTCCAAAATTTTCATATACAGAGAGATGGCTACATGGCAAGGTAGTGCAAGATTTCCAGATACAGAGTTCTACCTACAAGGCAGATGAGTCCAACTTGTCTATATACAGAGAGCTAGCTACAATGCAGGGGAGTGCAACATTTCCATATAGAGAGTTCTAGCTACATAGCAGATATTTCCAACGTGTCCATATACTTAGGGCTACCTACATGGCAGTTCAGTCTAACATATCCATGCACAGAGAGGTAGCTACATAGCAGACAAGTCCAATATGTTCATATACAGAGAACTAGCTACATGGCAGTGTAGTGTATCCTTTCTATATACAGAGATCTAGCTACATGGCAGATGTGTCCAAAATGTCCATATACAGAGAACTAGCTACATCGCAGGGTAGTGAATCATTTCCATATACAGAGTTCTAGCGATATGGCATATGTGTCCAACGTGTCCATATACAGAGAGCTAGCTACATGGCAGACAATTCCAATATGTTCGTATACAGAGAGGTAGCTACATAGCAAGGTATGCAACATTTGCATATACAGAGTTCTAGCTACAAGGCAGATGAATCCAACTTGTCCATATATGGAGAGCTCCCTACGTGTCAGATGAGTCAAAAAGGTCCATATACAGAGAGCTAGCAAACTGGCTGTGTAGTGCATCATTCCCATATACAGAGTTCAAGCCACATGCAAGATGAGTCCAAAGTGTCCATGTACAGAGAGCAAGCTACATGGCAGAGTAGACCAGGATGCCTATATACAGGGTCCTAGCTACATGGCAGATGAGTCCAACATGTCCATATAATGAGAGCTAGCTACATGACAGACAAATCTAATATGTTCATATACATAGAGTGAGCTACATGGCAGGGTAGTGCAACATTTCCATATACAGATTCTAGCAAAAAGTCAGACGAGGCCAACCTGTCTATATATAGAGAGCTAGCTATATGTCATGGTATTGCAACATTTGAATATACAAGGTTCTAGCTAAAAGGCAGATGAGTCCAACTTGTCTATAATCAGAGAGCTACCTACATGGCAGAGTTGTGCATTATTTCCATATACAGAGTTCAAGCTACATGGCAAAAGAGTACAATTTGTCTATATAGAGAGCTAGCTACATGGCAGAGTAGTGCAACATAACCATATATAGGGTATTAGCTACATGGCAGATGAGTTCAACATGTCCAAATACTGAGAGAGATCCATGGCAGACTAGTCCAAAGTGTTTATACATAGAGAGTAGCTACACGGCAGGGTAGTCCAACATGTCCACATAACAGATGATTTAAAGATGTCCATATAATAGGAGATAGCTTCATGGAAGACAAGTCCAATATGTTCGTATACAGAGAGCTACCTACTTGGCAGATCAGTCCAACATATCCCTGCACGGAGAGCTAGCTACATATCAGACGAGTCCAAAATGTCCATATACAGAGAGCTATCTACATGGCAGAGTAGTGCAACTTTTCCATATACAGAGTTCTACCTACAGGCAGATGAGTCCAACTTGTCTATATACAGAGAGTTAGCTACGTGGCTGGTTAGTGCAACTTTTCCAAATACAGATATCCAGCTGCATGGCAGATATGTCCAATGTGTCCATGTACTGAGAGCAAGCTACATGGCAGAGTAGTCCAACATGTCCATATACAGGGTACTAGCTACATGACCGATGAGTCCAACATGTACATATACTGAGAGCTATCCACATGGCAGACAATTCCAATATGTTCATATACAGAGAGCTCCCTACATGGAAGCCTAGTGCAACATTTCCATATACAGTATTCTAGCTACATGGCAGATGTGTCCAAATGTCCATGTACAGAGTGCTAGCTACATGGCAGAGATCTGCATCATTTCCATATACAGAGTTCAAGCTACATTGCATATCAGTCCAAAGTGTTCATATAATGATTGCTAGCTACATGTCAGAGTAGTGCTACATGACCATATATAGGGTATTAGCTTCATGGCAGTTGAGTCCAACAGATCCAAATACTGAGAGCAAGCTACATGGCAGACAAGTCAAAAGTGTTCATGTACAGAGAGTAGCTACACGGCAGGGTAGTCCAACATGTTCATATACAGGGTACTAGCTACATGACAGATAAGTCCAACATGTTTATATACTAGGAGCTACCTTCATGGCAGACAAGTCCAATATGTTCATATACAGAGAGTTACCTATTTGGCAGGTCAGTAAAACATATCCATGCACAAAAAGCTAGCTACATATCAGACGAGTCCAAAATGTCCATATACAGAGAGCTAGCTACATCGCAGGGTAGTGCAACATTTCCATACACAGAGTTCTAGCAACAAGGCAGATGAGTCCAGCTTGTCTATATACAGAGAGTTAGCTACATGGCAGGGTAGTGCAACGTTTTCATATTCATAGATCTAGCTTAAAGGCAGAAGTGTGCAACGTGTCCATATAATGAGAACTAGCTACATGGCAGATCAGTCCAAAATATCCCTGCATAGAGACCTAGCTACATGTCAGAGAATTCCAAAATGTCCACATACAGTGTGCTAGCAACATGGCAGAGTAGTGCATCTTGTCTATATACAGAGAGCTAACTACAAGGCAGTGTAGTGCAATGTTACCATATACAGAGTACTCGCTCCATGGCAGATATGCCAAATCTGGCAATATACTGAGAGCTAACTACATGGTAGACATGTCCAATATGTTCATATACAGAGAGCTACCTACCTGGCAGATCAGTCCAACATATCCATGTACAGAGAGCTAACTACATGGCAGATGAGTCCACAATGTCAATATACAGAGAGCTAGCTTCATGGCAGTGTAGTGAAACATTTCCATATACAGAGTTCTAGCTGCAAGGCAGATGAGTTCAACTTGTCTATATACAGAGAGATAGCTACCTGGCAGAGTAGTGCAACATTTCCATATACAGAGTTCTAGCTACATGGCAGATGTTTCCAATGTGTCCATATACTGAGAGCTAGCGACATGGCAGACAAATCCTATATATTTATATACAGAGAGTTATCTACTTGGCAGATGAGTCCAAAATGTTCATATACAGAGATCTAGCTACATGGCAGGGTAGTGCAACATTTCCATATACAGAGGTCTAGGTACAAGGCAGATGAATCCAACTTGTCTATATACAGAGAGCTAGCTACATGACAGAGTAGTGCAACATTTCCATATACAGAGTTCTAGCTACATGGCAGATGTGTCCAATGTGTTCATATACTGAGAGTTAGTTACATGGCTAAGTAGTCCAACATGTCTATATACAGGGAACTAGTTACATGGCAGATGAGTCCTACATGTCCATATACTGAGAGCTGGCTACATGGCAGACAAGTGTAATATGTTCATATACAGAGAGCTAGCTGCATGACAGAGTAGTGCATCTTTTCCATATAATCCAAAGTGTTCATATTCAGAGTTCTAGCTTCATGGCAGATGTGTCCAAAGTGTCCATATTCTGAGGGCTAGTTACCTGTCAGAAAAGTCCAGTATGTTCATATACAGAGAGCTACCTACTTGTATATGGAAATGATGCCCTACTCTGCCATGTAGCTAGTTCTCTGTATGTGGACAATTTGGACTTGTCTGACAATTAGCTAGCTCTTTGTGCTTGGATATTTAGGACTCATCTGCCATGTAGCTAGCTCTCAATATATGGACACGTTGGATATGTCTGCAATGTAGGTAGGACTCTGTATATGGAAATGTAGCACTACGCTGCCATGTAATTAGCTCTCTGTATATGGACTCGTCTGCCATGTAGCTAGCTCTCTGTACATGAATATATTGGACTGATCTACCAAGTTGGTAGCTCCTTGTATATGAACATATTGGATTTTTCTGCCATATAGCTAGCTCTCAATATTTGGACACGTTGGACACATCTCTCACGTAGCTAGTACTCTTTATATGGACATGATAGACTACTCTGCCATGTAGCTAGCTCTCAGTATATGAACACTTTGGTCTCATCTGCCATGTAGCTTGAACTCTGTGTATGGAAATGTTGCACTACTCTGTCATGTCGCCAGCTCTCTGTATATAGACAAGTGGGACTTATATGCCATGGCACTCTGTACATGGATATGTTGGATTGATCTGTCATGTAGTAGCTCTCAGTATATAGACTTGTTGGACACATCTGCCAGGTAGCTGGAACTCTGTATAGGGAAAATTTGCACTACCCTGCCATATAGATAGCTCTCTGTATATAGTAAAGTTAGACTCATCTGCCTTGTTGTTAGAATTCTGTATATGGTAATGTGCATTACCCTGTCGTGTAGCTAGCTCTCTGTATATGGACATTACGGACTCATCTGCCATGTAGCTAGCTCTCTGTACATGGATATGTTGGTCTGATCTGCCAAGTAGGTAGCTCTCTGTATATGAACATATGGCACTTGTCTGCCATGTAGCTAGCTGTCAGCATATGAACATTTTGCACTGATCTTCCATGTAGCTTGAACTCTATATTTGGAAATGGTTAACTGCTCTGCCATGTAGCTATCTCTCTGTATATGGACATATTTGATTCATCTGCCATGAAGCTAGAACTCTGTATATGGAAATGTTGCACTACGCTTCCAAGTAGCTAGCTCTCTGTATATGAACATTTTGATCTCGACTGCCATGTAGCTAACTCTCTGGACATGGACATGTTGGACTGATTTGCTAAGTAGGTAGCTCTCTGTATAATAACATATTTACTTCTCTGTCATATCATGTCAGTATATGGACATGTTGGACTCATCTGCCATGTAGCTAGTCCCCTGTATATGAACATTTTGGACTACTCAGCCATGTATATAGCTTTCAGTATATGGATATATTGAACACATCTGTCATGTCGCTTGACCTCTATATATGGAAATGTTGCACTACTCTGCCATGTAGCTAGCTCTCTGTATATAGACAAGTTGGACTCATCTGCCTTGTACCTGGACTCATCGGACCTGTAGCTAGCTCACTTTTCATGGATATGTTGGACAGGTCTGACAAGTAGGTAGTCCTATGTATATGAACATATAGGACTTGTGTGCCATATAGCTAGCTCTCAGTATATGGACATGTTGGATTACTGTGATATGTAGTTAGCTCTCAGTATACGAACACATTGGACACATCTGCCATGTAGCTAGAACTCTGTATATGGAAATATTTCACTACTCAGCCATGTAGCTAGCTCTCTGTAAATGGACATTTTGGACTTATCTGCCATGTAGCTAGTACCATGTATATGGACATGTTGGACTACTCTGCAATGTAGCTAGCTCTGAGTTTATGGACAGGTTGGACATATCTGCCATGTAGCTAGAACTCTGTATATGGAAATGTTGCACTACTCTGCCATGTAGGTAGCTCTCTGTATATAAAAAGTTGGACTCTGTGTATGGACATTTTGGGTTCGTCTAACATATAGCTTGCTCTTTGTGCATGGATACTTTGGGTGATCTGCCATGTAGGTAGCTCTCAGTATATGGACATGTTGGACACATCTTCCATGTAGCTAGAACTCTGTATATGGAAATGTGGCACTACTCCACCATGTAACTAGCTTTCTATCTATAGACAAGTTGGACTCATCTGCCTTGTAACTAAAACACTGTATATGGAAATGTTGCACTATGTCACCCTGTAGCTAGCTCTCTGTACATGGAAATTTTGGACTCCTCTGCCATGTACCTAGCTCTCTGTACAGGGATATGTTGGACAGATCGGCCAAGTAGGTAGCTCTTTTTATATGAACATATTGGAATTGTCTGCCATGTACCTAGCTCTCAGCATGTGGGCACAACTGCCATGTAGATAATCCTCTTTATATGGAAATGTTGCACAACTCTGCCAAGCAGCTAGTTCTCTGTATATGAATATTTTGGACTTGTCTGTCATGAAGCTAGCTCTCTGTACATGGATATGTTGGACTAATCTGACAAGTAGTTAGCTCTCTGTATGTGAACATATAGGACTTGTCTGCCATGTAGGTAGCTCTCAGTATATGGACACGTTGGACTCATCTGCCATGTAGCTAGTACCCTGGATATGGACATGTTGGAGTACTCTGCCATGTAGCTAGTCAGTATATGGACACGTTGGACTAATCTGCCATGTAGCTAGAACTCTATCTATGGAAATGTTGCATTACTGTGCCATGTAGCTAGCTCTCTGTATATAGACAAGTTTGACATATCTACCATGTACCTAGAACTCTGTACAAAGACATGTTGGACTGATCTGCCACATAGGTAGCTTTCTGTATATGTATATATTGGACATGTCTGCCATGTAGCTAGCTCTCTATACATGGATATTTTGGACTGATCTGCAATATAAGTATCTCTCAGTTTATGGACACGTTGGGCACATCTGCCATGTAGCTAGAACTCTCTATATGGAAATGTTGCACTACTCTGCCATGTAGCTAGCTCTTTGTATATAGACAAGTTGGACTCATCTGACTTGTACCTACATCTCTGTGTAAGGAAATGTTGCACTACCCTGCCATGTAGCTAGCTCTCTGATATGGACATTTTGTACTCGTCTACCATGTAGCTAGCTCTCTCTACATGAATATGTTGGACTGATCTGACAAGGTGGTAGCTCACTGTATATGAACATATTGGACTTGTCTGCGATGTAGCTAGCTCTCAGTATATGGACATGTTTGACTCATCTGCCATGTAGCTTGTAACCTGTATATGGACATGTTAAACTACTGTGCAATGTAGCTAGCTCTCTGTACATGGACACATTGAACAAATCTGCCAAGTAGCTAGAACTCTGTATATGGAAATGTTGCACTACCCTGCCATGCAGCTAACTCTCTGTACATAGACATTTTGGAATCGTCTGCCATGTAGCTAGCTCTCTGTACATGAATAGGTTGGACTGATCTGCCAAGTAGGTAGCTCTCAGTATATGAACAATTGGTCTTGTATGCCATGTAGCTAGCTCTCAGTAAATGGACATGTTGTACTCATCTGCCATGTAGTTAGTATAATGTTTATGGATATGTTTGACTACTCTGTCATATATCTAGCTCTGAGTATATGGACACGTTGGACACATCTGTCATTTAGCTAGAACTCTGTATATGGAAATGTTCCAATACCCTGCCATGTAGCTAGCTCTCTGGATATGGACATTTTGGACTTGTCTGCCAGTAGCTAGCTTTCTGTACAAGGATATGTTGGAATGATCTACCAACTAAGTAGCTCTCTGTATATGAACATATTGGACTTGTCTCCCATGTAGCAAGCTCTAAGGGTATGGGCACGTTGGACACATTTGCCATGTAGCTGGAAATCTGTATACGGACATGTTAGACTACTCTGCGATATAGCTAGCTGTCAGTATATGAACACTTGGGACTCATCTGGCATGTATCTAGGACTCTGTATATGGAAATCATGCACTACTCTGCCATGTAGTTAGCTCTCTGTATATAGACAACTTGGACTCATCTGCCTTGTAGCTAGAACTCTGTATATGGAAATATTGCACTACCTTGCCATGTAGCTAGCTTTCAGTATATGGAAACGTTGGACACATCTGCCATGTAGCTAGAAATCTGTATATGGAAATGTTGCGCTACTCTTCCACGTAGCTACGTCTCTGTATATACATAAGTTGGACTTATATGCCTTGTAGCTAGAACTCTATAAAAGGACAAGGTCACTTCCCTGCCATGTAGCTAGCTCTCCATATATTGAAATTTTGGACTCATAGGACATGTAGCTAGTTCCTGTACATGGATATATTGGATCGATCTGCCAAGTAGGTAGCTCTCTGTATATGAACATATTGGTTTTGTCTGCCATGTAGCAAGCTCTAAGGATGTGTGCACGTTGGACACATCTGCCATGTAGCTAGAACTCTGTATATGGAAATGTTGAATTACTCTGCCTTGTAGCTAGCTCTCTGTATATTTTGGACTTGTATGCCTTGTAGCTAGGTCTCTGTACATTGATATGTTGGACTGATCTGCCAAGTAGGTAGCTCTTTGTATATGAACATATTGGAGTTGTCTGACATGTAGCTATCTCTGAGCATATGTTCACGTTGGACACATCTGCCATGTAGCTAGTACTCATTATTTGGACATGTTGGACTACTCTGTCATGTAGCTAGCTCTCAGTATAAGAACACTTTGGACTCTTCTGCCTTGTAGATTGAAATCTGTATATTGATATGATGCATGGCTCTTCCATATAGCTAGTTCTCTGTGTATGGACATTTTGTACTCATCTGCCTTGTAACTAGGACCCTGTATATGGACATGTTGGACTACTATTCCATTTAGATAGATCTCTGTATATGTACATGTTCGACACATCTGCCACGTAGCTAGAACTCTGTATATGAAAAGGTTGCACTAACCTGTCATGAGGCTAGCTCTCTGTATATGGACATTTTGGACTTGTCTGCCTTGTAGCTAGAACTCTGTATATGGAAATGTTGCACAACCCTGCCATGAAGTTAGCTCTCTGTGTATGGACATTTTGGACTCAACTGCCATGTAGTTAGCTCTCTGTACATAGATGTGTTGGAATGATTTGCCAAGTAGTTAGCTCTCTTTATATGAACATATTGAACTTGTCTGCCATGTAGTTAGCTCTCAGTATATGGACATGCTGGATTCATCTGACATGTAGCTAGTCCCATGTATATGGAAATGTTCGACTACTCTGCCATTCAGTTAGCTCTCAGTATATGGACACTTTGGACT
>NW_006408916.1:797982-807972 GCF_000296735.1 Chrysochloris asiatica
ATGTAGCTAGCTCTCTGTATATAGACAAGTTGGACTCATCTGCCTTGTAGCTAGAACTCTGTATATGGAAATGTTGCAATACCCTGCCATGTAGCTACCTCTCTGTATATAGACATTTTGGACTCGTCTTCCATGTACCTCGAACTCTGCATATGGAAATGTAGCACTACCATGTCATGTAGCTATCTCTCTATATATGAACATATTGGACTTGTCTGCCATGTAGCTAGCTCTCAGTATATGGACATATTGGACTACTCTGCCATATAGCAGACTCTTAGTATATGGACACGTTGGACTCTTTAGCCAGGTAGCTAGTACTCTTTCTATGGACATGTTGGACTACTGTGCCAAGTAGCTAGCTCTCAGTATATGAACACTTTGGATTCATCTGCCATGTAGCTTAAACTCTGTATATGCAAATGATACAGTTCTCTGCCACATTGCTAACTCTCTGTATATGGACATTTTGTACTCATCTGACATGTAAATATCTCTCTGTGCATGGATATTTTGGACTCATCTGCCTTGTAGCTAGCTCTCACAATATGGACACGTTGTTCACTTCTGCCATGTAGCTAGAACTCTGTATATGGAAACGTTATAGTACTCTCCCAGGTTGTTAGTTCTCTGTACATGTATATGTTCGACTGATCTGCCAAGTAGCTACCTCACTGTACATGGATATGTTGGATTGATTTGCCAAGTAGGTAGATCTCTGTATAAGAACTTATAGGACTTGTCTGCCATGGAGCTAGCTCTCAGTATTTGGACATGTTGGACTCATCTGACATGTAGCTAGTACCCTGTGTATGGACATTTTGGACTCGTCTGCCATGTAACTAGTACTCAGTATATGGAAATGTTGGACAATCTGACATGTAGTTAGAACTATGTATATGGAAATGCAGCAGTATTGTGCCATGTAGTTAGCTCTCCGTATATAGATAAGTTGGACTCATATTCCTTGTAGCTCGAACTCTGTATAAGGAAATGTTGGATTACCCTGCCATGTAGCTAGCTTTCTGTATATGAACATTTTGGACTTGTCTGACTCGTAGTTAGCTCTCAGTATATGGACATGTTGTACTCCTGTACCATATAGTTAGTACCCTGTATATGAACATGTTGGACTACTTTGCCATGTTGCTTGCTCTCAGTATATGGACACATTGGACATATCTGCCATGTAGCTAGAACTCTGTATATGGAAATGTTGCATTATTCTGCCATGTAACTAGCTCTCTGTATATAGACAAGTAGGCCACATCTACTATGTAGCGAGAACTCCGTACATGGATATGTTGGACTGATCTGCCAAGTAGGTAGCTTTTTTGTATATGAACATATAGGATTTGTCTGCTGTGTATCTAGCACTCTGTACATGGATATTTTGGACTGATCTGCTATGTAGGTAGCTCTCAGTATATGGATAACTTGCAAAAATCTGCAATGTTGCTAGAATTCTGTATATGGAAATATTGCACTACCCTGCCATGTATATAGCAAGTTTGAATCATCTGCCTTGAAGCTAGAACTCTGTATATGGAAATGTTACATTACACTGCCATGTCACTAGCTCTCTGTATATTGACATTTTGGACTCGTATGGAAAAGTTGCAGTAGTCTCCCATGTAGCTAGTTCTCTGTACATGTATATATACGACTGATCTGCCAAGTAGTTACCTCTGTGTACATGGATATATTGGAATGATTTATCAAGTAGGTAGATCTCTGTATGTGAACATATAGGACTAGTATCCTGTATATGGACATGTTGGACTACGCTGCCATGTAGCTAGCTCTCTCTATATAAACATGTTGGACACATCTGCTATGTAGCTAGAACTCTGTATATGGACAATTTGAACTTGTCTGACATGTAGCTAGCTCTCTGTGCATGGATATTTTGGACTGATCTGCCATGGAGGTAGTTCCTTGTAGATGAACAAATTGCACTTGTCTGTCATGTAGCTATCTCTCAGCATATGGACAAGTTGGATACACCTGCCATATAGCTAGAACTCTGTATATGGAAATGTTGCACTACCCTGCCATGTAGCTACCTCTCTGTATATGGACGTTTGATTTCATCTGCTATGTAGCTAGCTTTCTGTAGATGGATATGTTGGACTGATCTGCCAAGTAGTTAGTTCTCTGTATGTGAACATATTGGACATTTCTGCCATGTAGGTAGCTCTCAGTATATGGACATGTTGGACTCATCTGCCATGTAGCTAGTACCCTGTATATAGACATGTTGAACTGCTCTGCCATGTAGCTAGCTCTCAGTACATGACCACATTGGACACATCTGCCATGTAGCTAGAAACTGTATATGGACACTTTGGACTCGTCTTACATGTAGGTATCTCTCTGTGCATGGATATTTTGGACTAATCTGCCATATAGGTGGCTCTCAGTATATGTGCACATTGGAAACATCTCCCATGTACTTAGAACTCTGTATATGGAAATGTTACACTACTCTGCCATGTAGCTTGCTCTCTGTATATGGACATTTTGGACTCATCTGGCATGTACCTAGTACTCTGTATTTGAACATGTGGAGTACTCTGCCGGGTTCCTAGCTCTCAGTATATGGACATGTTGGACACATCTGCCATGTAGTTAGAACACTGAATATGGAAATGTTGCACTACTCTGCCATGTAGCTAGCTCTGTGCATATAAACAAGTTGGACTCATCTTCTATGTCGCAAGTACCCTGTGTACTTGTGTAACGACATGTTACACACATCTGCTATGTGGCTAAAACTCTGTATATGGAAAATTTGGACTCATCTGACATGTAGCTAGCTCCCTGTGCATGGATATTTTGGACTGATTTGCCATGTTTGTAGCTGATTATAGATTAATTAATTGGAGTTCACTACTATGTAACTAGCTCTCAGCATATGGACTAGTTGCACGAATCTGCCATATAGCTAGAACACTGCATATGGAAATGTTGCACTACCCTTCCATTTAGCTAGTTCTCTGTATATGGACATTTTGGACTTGTCTGCCATGTAGCTAGCTCTCTGTACATGGATATGTTGGACTAATCAGCTAAGAAGTAGCTCTTTGTATATTAACTTGGAGTTGTATGCCATGTAGCTAGCTCTGAGCGTATGCTCACGTTGGACACATCTGCTATGTAGCTAGTACTCTTTATATTGGTATGTTGAAGTACTCTGCCATGTCACTAGCTCTCAGTATATGAAAACTTTGGACTCATCTGCCTTGTAGCTTGAACTCTGTATATTGAAATGATACACTGCTCTGCCATGTATCTAGCTCTCTATATATGGACATTTTGGACTGATATGCCTTGTAAATAGTACCTTGTATATGGAAATGTTGCACTACACTGCCATGTAGCTTGTTTTTTGTATATAAACATGTTGGAATCATCTTCCATGTAGCTAGTCCCCTGTACATGGACATGTTGGACTACTCTGCCATGTAGCTAGCTCTCAGTATATGGACATTTTGGACTCAACTGCCATGTATCTAGCTCTCTGTATATGGATATGTTGGACTGATCTGCCAAGTAGTTAGCTTTCTGTATGTGAACATATTGGACATGTTTGCCATGAAGCTAGCTCTCAGTATATGGACATGTTAGTCACGTTAGCCATGTAGCTACTACCCTGTATATGGACATGTTGGACTACTCTGCCATGTAGCTAGCTCTCAGTATATGGACAATTTGGACTCGTCTGCCATGTAACTAGTACTCTGTATATGGAAATGTTGGACACATCTGACATATAGTAAGAACTCTGGATATGGAAATGCTGCAGTACTCTGCCATGTACTTAGCTCTCCATATATAGACAAGTTGGACTCATCTGTCTTGCAGCTACAACTCTGTATATGGAAATGTTGGACTACCCTGCCATGTAGCTAGCTCTCTGTATATTAACATTTTGGACTTGTTTGCCACGTAGGTAGCTCTCATTATATGGACATGTAGGACTCCTCTGCCATGTAGCTAATACCCATGTATATGGACATGTTGGACTACTTTGCCAGGTAGCTAGCTCTCGGTTTATGCACACATTGGACATATATGCCATGTAGCTAGAACTCTGTATATGGAAATGATGCATTATTCTGCCATGTAGCTAGCTGTCAGTAATAGACAAGTTAGACACATCTACCATGTAGAGAGAACTCCGTGCATGGATATGTTGGACTGATCTGCCTAGTAGGTAGCTTTTTTGTATATGAACATATTGGACTTGTCTGCTGTGTAGCTAGCACTCTCTACATGGATATTTTGGACTGATCTGCCATGTAGGAAGCTCACAGTATATAGACACGTTGCACACATCTACAATGTAGCTAGAATTCTGTATATGGAAATGTTGAAGTACTCTGTCATGTAGCTAGCCCTCTGTATATAGCAAGTTGGACTCATCTGCATTGTAGCTAGAACTCTGTATATGTAAATACTGCACTACACTGCCATGTAACTAACTCTCTGTATATTGCCATTTTGGACTCGTATGCAATGTAGCTAGCTCTCTGTATATGGATATGTTGGACTGATGTACCAAGTAGGTAGTTCTCTGTATATAGACACGTCGGACACATCTGCCATGTAGCTAGAACTCTGTATAAGGAAATGCTGCACTACTCTGCCATATAGCTAGCTTTCTACATATGAATGTATTGAACTTGTCAGCCATGTAGCTATCTCTCAGTATATGCATATGTTAGACTAATCTGCCATGTAGTTAGTACCCTGTATATGGACATGTTGGACTACTCTGCCAGGTAGCTAGCACTCAGTATATGGACACGTTGGAATCATCTGCCATGTAGGTAGCTCTCAGTACATGGATATGTTGGACTGATCTGACAAGTAGATAGTTCTCTGTTTATGAACATATTGTTAACATCTGACATGTAGCTAACTCTCAGTTAATGGACATTTTAGACACGTCTTCCATATAGTTAGCTCTCAGTACATGTATATATTGGACGGATCTGCCAAGTAGGTAGCACTCTGTATATGAACATAATGGACTTGTCTGCCAAGTAGCTACCTCTCTGTACATGTATATGTTGGACTGATCTGTCAAGTAGCTAGCGCTCTGTATATAGACACGTTGGACTCATGTGCCTTGTAGATAGAACATTGTATATGGAAAGGTTGGACTACCCTGCCAATTAACTAGCTCTCTGTATATAGACAAGTTGGACTCATCTGACTTGTAGCTAGAACTCTGTATATGGAAATGTTGCACTACCCTGCCATGTAGCTAGCTCTCTGTATATGGACAAGTTGGACTCAGCTGCCTTGTAGTTAAAACTCTGTATATGGAAATGTTGTACTACCCTGCCATGTAACTAACTCTCTGTATATGGACATTTTGGACTCGTCTGCCATGTAGCTAGCTCTCTGTACATGGATATGTTTGATTGTTCTATCAAGTAAGTAGTTCTCTGTATATGAATATATTGGACTGATCTGCCTTATAGGTAGCTCTAAGTATATGGACACGTCGGACACATCTGCTATGTACCTAGAATTATGTATATGGAAATGTTGCACTTCCTTGCCATGTAGCTAACTCTCTGTATGAACATATTGGACTTGTCTGCCTTTTAGCTAGCTCTCAGTATATGGACACGTTGGACACATCTACCATGTAGCTAGAAATCTGTATATGGACATGTTGGTGTACTCTGGCATGTAGCGAGCTCTCAGTATATGCACAATTTGGACTGATCTGCCATGTATCTTGAACTCTGTATATGGAAATGATGCACTACACTGCCATGTAGCTAGCTCTCTGTATATGGATATTTTGGACCCATCAAACATTTGGCTGGAACTTTGTATATGGAAATGTTGCACTACCTTGCCATTTAGGTAGCTCTCTGCATATGAACACATTGAACTTGTCTGCCATGTAGCTAGCTCTCTGTACATGGATAGTTTGGATTCGTCTGCCATTTATCTAGCTCTGTACATGGATATGCTGCATTGATCTGCCAAGTAGGTAGCTGTCTGTATATGAACATATTGGACTTATCTGCCATGTAGCTAGCTCTCAGTATTTGGACATGTTGGACTCATCTGCCATGTAGCTAGTATCCTGTATATGAACATGTTGGACTACTCTGCCATGTAGCTACATCTCATTACATGAACACTTTGGAATCCTCTGCCATGTAGCTTAAACTTTGTATATGGAAATGAAGTACAACTCTGACATGTAACTAGCTCTCTGTATTTGGACATTTTCGACTCATCTGCCATGTAGCTAGTACCCTGGATATGGACATGTTGGACTCCTCTGCCATGTATCTAGCTCTCAGTATATGGACACGTTGGACACATCTGCCATGTAGCTAGAACTCTGTATTTGGACATTTTGTACTCATCTGACATGTAGTTAGCTCTGTGCATGGATATTTTGGTCTGATCTACTATTTAGTCAGCTCTCAATATATGGACACATTGGACACATCTTCCATGTAGCTAGAACTCCATATATGGAAATATTGCACTACTCTGCTACATAGCTAGTTCTCTATATATGAACATATTGGACTTCTCTCCAATGTAGCTATCTCTCAGTATATGCACATGTTGGACTAATCTTCCATGTAGCTAGTACCCTGTATATGGACATGTTCGACTACTCTGCCAGGTAGCTAGCTCTCCGTATATGAACACGTTGGAATCATCTGCCATGTAGGTAGCTCTCAGTATGGCTATGTTGGACTGATCTGCCAAGTAGCTAGCTCTCTGTTTGTGAACATATTGGAATCATCTTCCATGTAGCTTACTGTCAGTATATGGACATGTAGGACGCATCTGCGATGTAGATATATCTCAGTTCATGGATATGTTGTACTGATCTGCCAAGTAGGTAGCTCTCTGTATATGAACATATTGGACTTGTCTGATATGTAGCTAGATTTCTGTATATAGACAAGTTGGACACATCTGCCTTGTAGCTCGAACTCTGTAGATGGATATGTTGGACTACCCTGCCATGTAGCAGGCTCTCGGTATATAGACAAGTTGAACTCATTTGCCTTGTAGCTCAAACTCTGTATATGGAAATGTTGCACTTCCCTGCCAAGGAGCTAATTCTCTGTATTTGAATATAATGGAATTGTTTTCCATGTAGCTAGCTCTCAGTATATTGACAAGATGGACACATCTGACATGGAGCTTGTACTGTTTATATGGATATTTTGGACTACGCTACCATGTAGCTCTCTGTACATGGATATGTTGGACTGATCTAACAAGTATGTAACTCTCTGTATATGGACATATTGGACTTGTGCATTATGTAGCTAACTCTCAGTATATGGACATGTTAGACTACTCTGCCATGTAGCTAGCTCTCAATATATGGACACTTTGGAAACATCTGCCATGTAGCTAGAACTCTGTATATGGACATGTAGACAAGTGGACTCATCAGCCTTGTAGCTAGAACTCTATGTGGAAATGTTTCACTACCCTGCCATTTAGCTAGCTCTCGGTATATAGACAAGATGGACTCTTCTGCCTTGTAGCTAGAACTCTGTATATGGAAATGTTGAACTACCCTTCCATGTAACTAGTTCTCTGTATTTGGGCATTTTGGACTTGTCTGACATGTAGCTAGTTCTCTGTGCATGGATATTTTGGACTGATATGCCATGTAGCTTGTTCTCAGTATATAGACAAGTTTGACACGTCTGCCATGTATTTTGAACTCTGTATGTGGAAATGATGCACTACACTACCATGTAGCAACTCTATGTGTATAGACAAGTTTGACTCATCTGTCTTGTAGCTAGTACCTTGTATTGGGACATGTTGAACTACTCTGCCATGTAAATAGCTCTTAGAATATGGACACTTTGGACTCATCTGACATGTAGTCTGTACTCTGTATATGGTAATGATGCACTATTCTGCCATTCAGCTAGCTGTCTATATGGACATTTTGGACTCATTGAACATGTAGCTAACTCTCAGTATATGGACAAGTTGGACTCATCTGCCTGGTAGCTAGAACTCTGTATATGGAAATGTTGCACTACCCTGTCATGTAGCTAGCTCTCTTTATATAGATTAGTTGGACTCATCTGCCTTATAGCTAGAACTCTGTATATGGAAATGTTGCACTACTCTGCCATGTAGCTAGCTCTCTGTCTATGGACATATTGGACTTATCTGCCATATTGCTAGATCTCAGTATATGTACACATTGGACACAACTGCCATGAAGCTAAAACTCTATATATGGACATTGTGGACTCGTCTGTCATGTAACTAGCTCTCAATATATGCACAATATGGACTGATCTGTCATGTAGCTTGAACTCTGTGTATGGAAATGATGTACTACACTGCCATGTAGCTAGCTCTCTGTATACGGATATTTTGGGCATATCTGACATGTATCTAGAACTTTGTATATGGAAAGGTTGCACTACCCTGCCATGTAGGTAGCTCTGTTTATGAACATATTGCACTTGTCTGTTATGTAGCTAGCTCCCTGTACATGCAGAATTTTAACTGATCTTCCAAATAGGCTGCTCTCTGTATGTGAATGTATTGGACTAGTCTGCCATGTAGCTAGTACCCTGTATATGGACACATTGGACACATTTGCCATGTAGCTACGGCACTGTATATGGATATTTTGGTTTCGTCTGCCATGTATCTAGCTCTGCACATGGATATGTTGGATTGATCTGTCAAGTAGGTAGCTCTCTGTATATGAACATATTGGACTTATCTGCCATGTAGCTAGCTCTCCGTATTTGGACATGTTGGACTCATCTGCCATGTAGCTAGTATCCTGTATATGGACACGTTGGACTGCTTTGCCATGTAGCTAGCTCTCCTTATATGTACACTTTGTACTCATCTGCCATGTAGCTAAAACACTGTATCTGGAAATGATGTACTACTCTGCCATGAAGCTAGCTCTCTGTATCTGGACATGTTTGACTCATCTGCAATGTAACTACTACCCTGTATATGGACATGTTGTACTCTTCTGCCATGCAGCTATCTCTCAGTATATGGACACCATGGACACATCTGCCATGTAGCTAGAACTCTGTATATGGACATTTTGGATTCGTCTGACATGTAGTTAGCTCTCTGTGCATGGATATTTTGGACTGATCTGCCATGTAGGCAGCTCTCAGTATATGGTCACGTTGGACACATATGCCATGTAGCTAGAACTCTGTATATGGAAATGTTGCACTACTCTGCCATGTAGCTAGCTTTCTATATATGAACGTATTGAACTTGTCTGCCATGTAGCTATCTCTCAGTATATGCACATGTTGGACTAATCTGCCATGTAGCTAGTACTCTGTATATGGACATGTTGGACTACTCTGCCAGGTAGCTAGTACTCAGTATATGGACAAGTTGGAATGATCTGCCATGTAGGTAGCTTTCAGTACATGGATATGTTGGACTGATGTGCCAATTAGGTAGCTCTCTGTTTATGAACATATTGTTAACATCTGCCATGTAGCTAACTCTCAGTAAATGGACATGTTGGACGCATCTGCCATGTAGTTAGCTCTCAGTACATGGATATATTGGACTGATCTGTCAAGTAGGTAGCTCTCTGTATATGAACATATTGGACTTGTCTGCGAAGTAGCTATCTCTCTGTACATGTATATGTTGGACTGATCTGTCATGTAGCTAGTGCTCTGTATATAGACAAGTTGGACTCATGTGCCTTGTAGATAGAACACTGTATATGGAAATGTTGGACTACCTGGCCATGTAACTACCTCTCTGTATGTAGACAAATTGGACTCATCTGACTTGTAGATAGAGCTCTGTATATGGAAATGTTGCACTACCCTGCCATGTAGCTACCTCTCAGTATATGGACATGTTGGACACATCTGCCATGTAGCTTGTACTCTTTATATGGATATGTTGGACTACTCTGCCATGTAGCTAGCACTCAGTATATGAACG
>NW_006408916.1:808498-809542 GCF_000296735.1 Chrysochloris asiatica
ATATGAATGCTTTGGACTCATCTGCCATGTAGCTAGAACTCTGTATTTGAACATGTAGACTCGTCTGAAATGTAGATAGCTATCATTGTATGGACATGTTGGACTCATCTGCCATGTAGCTATTACCCTGTATATGGACATGTTGTACTGCCTTGCAATATAGCTAGCTCTCTGTATATAGACAAGTTGGACTCATCTGCCTTGTAGCTAGTACCTTGTATATGGACATGTTGGACTACTCTGCTATGTATCTAGCTCTCAGTATATGGACACGCTGGACCATCTGCCATGTAGCTAGATATCTGTAAATGGAAATGTTGCACTACACTGCCATGTAGCTAGCTCTAAATATATGAACATATTGGACTTGTCTGCCATGTATCAAGCTCTCTGGATATGGACATATTGGACTCATCTGCCATGTAGCTAGTACCCTGTATATGGACATGTTGTACTACTCTGTCATGTAGCTAGCTCTCTGTATATAGACAAGTTGGACTCATATGTCTTGTAGCTAGTATCTTGTATATGAACATGTTGGACTACTCTGCCATGTAGCTAGCTCTCAGTATATGGATACTTTGGACTCATCTGCCAAGTAGGTTGAACTCTGTATATTCATATGATACACTACTCTGCCATTTAGCTAGCTCTCCATATATGGCCATTTTGGACTCATCTGACATGTAGCTAACTCTCAGTATATGGACATGTTGGACTACTCTGCCATGTAGCTAGCTCTAAATATATGCATACGTTGGACACATCTGCCATGTAGTTAGAACTCTTTATATGGAAAATTTGCAGTACCATCCATGTAGCTAGCTCTCTGTATATGGACATTTTGGACTCTCTGACATGTAACTAGCTCTCCGTACATAGGTATGTTGGACTTATCTGCTAACTAGGTAGCTCTCTGTATGTGAACATATTGGACTTGTCTGCCATGTAGCTAGCCCTCTTTATATAAACAAGGTGGACTCATATGTCTTTTAGTCAAAACGCTGTATATGAAAATGTTGCACTACACTGCCATGTAGCTAG
>NW_006408916.1:809710-824533 GCF_000296735.1 Chrysochloris asiatica
CCACTACGCTACCAGAGCTACCAGTGTAGGTAGCTCTCAGTATATGGGCATGTATGAATCATCTGCCATGTAGCTAGTCCGCTGTATATGGACATGTTGAACTATTCTGTCATGTAGCTAGCTCTCTGTATATAGACAAGTTGGAATCCTCTGCCTTGTTGCTAGTATTCTGTATATGGAAATGTTGCACTACCCTGACATGTAGCTAGCTCTCTGTATATAGACAAGTTGGACTCTTCTGACTTGTAGCTAGAATTCTGTATATTGATATGTTGCACTACCCTGATATGTAGCTAGCTCTCTGTATATGAACATATTGGACTTGTCTGCCATTTAGCTAGTTCTCAATATATGGACACGTTGGGCACATCTGCCGTGTAGCTTGTACTCTTTATATGGACAAGTTGGACTACTCTTCCATGTAGCTTGCTCTCAGTATATGAACACTTTGGACTCATCTGCCATGAAGCTTGAAATCTGTATGTGTAAATGATGCACTACTTTGCCAAGTAGCTAGCTCTCTGTACATAGATATGTTAAACTGATCTGCCAAGTAGGTAGCTCTGTGTATATGAATATATTGGATTTGTCTGCCTTATATCTAGTATCCTGATTATGGATATGTTGGACTTCTCTGTCATGTAGCTAATTGTCATGTAGTATATGGACAAGTTGGACTCATATGCAATATAGCAAGAACTGTGTATATGGAAGTGGTGCACAACCATGCCATGTGGGTAGCTCTCTGTATATAGACAAGTTGGACTCATCTGCCTTACAGCTAGTACCCTGTATATGGAAATGTTGCACTACCCTGCCATGTAGCTACCTCTCTGTACATGGACATGTTGAACACATCTGCCATGCAGCTCAAACTCTGTATATGTAAATATTACACTACCCCTGCCACGTAGCTAGCTCTCTGTATATAGACAAGTTGGACTCATCTGCCTTGTAGCTAGAACTCTGTATGTGGAAATGTTTCAATACCCTGCCATGTAGCTAGCTCTCGGTATATAGACAAAATGGACTCATCTGTCTTGTAGCTAGAACTCTGTATATGTAAATAGTGCACCACCCCTGCCATGTTGCTAGCACTCTGTATCTAGACAAGTTGAACTCATCTGCCTTTTAGCTAGAACTCTATATACGGCATATTGGACTACTCTGCCATGTAGCTAGCTCTCAGTATATGGACACATTGGACACATCTGCCATGTTGCTAGCTCTCTGTATATGGACATTTTGGACTCTTCTGCTATGTATCTACCTTTTGGTACATAGATATGTTTGACTGAACTGCCAAATATGTCGCTCTCTGTTTATGAACATATTGGGCTTGTCTTCCATGTAGCTTCCTCCTAGTATATGGACATGCTGAACTCATCTGTCATGTAGCTAGTACCCTGTATATGGACATAGTGTACTACCCTGCCATGTAGCTAGCTCTCTGTATATGGACATTTTGGACTCATCTTTCATGTAGCTTGCTCTCTGTACATGGTTATGTTGGACGGATCTGCCAAGAAGAACCTGTCTGTATATAAATGTATTGGACTTGCCTGCCATGAATCTAGTAACCTGAATATGGACATGTTTGACTACTCTGCAATGTAGCTATCTCTCAATATATAAACACATTGGACACATCTGCCATGTAGCTAGAACCCTGAATATGGATATGTTGCACTACCCTGCCATGTAGCTAGATCTCTGTATATAGACAAGTTGGACTCATCTGCCTTATCACTGGAACTCTGTATATGTAAATGTTGAATTACCCTGCCATGTAGCTAGCTATGTATATGGACATTTTGGAATCCTCTGACATGTATCTAGCTCTCTGTGCATGGGAATTTGGACTGATCTACCATGTAGGTAGCTCTCAGTATATGGATAAGTTGGACACATCTGCCATGTATCTAGAACTCTGTATATGGAAATGTGGCAATATCCTGCCATGTAACTAACTCTCTGTATATAGACATGTTGGACTCGTCTGGCATGTAGCTAGCTCTCTGTGCATGGATATGTTGAACTGATCTGTCAATTAGGTAGCTCTCTATATATGAACATTTTGGACATGTCGGCCATGTAATTAGCTCTCACTATATGGAAATGGTGGACTCATCAGCAATGTAGCTAGAAATACAGAGTCTGTATATGGACTCATCTGCCTTGACTCATCTGCTAGACTCATCTGCCTGAATATGTAGCTAGACTTATCTAGCTTGACTCATCTGCTAGACTCATCTGCCTATATATGGACTCATCTGCCTTGACTCATCTGCTAGACTCATCTGCCTCTATATGTAGCTAGACTCATCTGCCTTGACTCATCTGCTAGACTCATCTGCCTGTATATGTAGCTAGACTCATCTGCCTTGACTCATCTGCTAGACTCATCTGCCTGTATATGGACTCATCTGCCTTGTAGCTAGTACCCTGTATATGGACATGTTGTACTACTCGGCCATGTAGCTAGCTCTCAGTATACGGATAAGGAGGACTCATCTGCCTTGTAGCTAGAACTCTGTATATAGAAATGGTGCACTACATTGTCAAGTAGGTAGCTCTCTGTGTATACACAAGTTGGACTCATCTGCCTTAAAACTAGTTATTTGTATATGAAAATGTTGCACTACCCTGTCATGTAGCTAGCTCTCTGTATATGGACACGTTGAACACATCTGCCATGTAGCGAGAACTCTGTATATGTAAATATTGCACAACCCCTGCCATGTAGCTAGCTCTGTATTTACACTAGTTGGATTCCTCTGCCTTTTAGCTAGAACTCTGTATATGGATATATTGGACTACTATGCCATGTAGCTATCTCTCAGTATATGGAAAAGTTGGGCACATCTCCCATATAGCTAGCTCTCTGAATATGGACATTTTGGACTCATCTGCTCTGTATCAACCTCTCTGTACATAGATATGTTTGACTGAACTGCCAAATATGTAGCACTCTGTATTTGAACATATTGGACTTGTCTGCCATGTAGCTAGTTCTCAGTATATGGACATGTTGGACTCATCAGCCAAGTAGGTAGTACCCTGTATATGGACATGTTGGACTACTCTGCCATGTAGCTAGCTCTCAGTATATGGTCACCTTCGACACAAATGCTAAGTAGCTAGAACTCTGTATATGGAAATGTTGCACTACCTTGCCATGTAGCTAACTCTCTGTATATGAAGGTATTGGACTTGTCTGCAATGTAGCTAGCTCTCAGTACATGGACATGTTGGACTCATCTGCCATGTAGCTTGTACCCTGAATATGGACATGTTGAACTACTCTGCCTTGTAGCTAGCTCTCAATATATGGTCAGGTTGGAGACATCTGTCATGTAGCTAGAACAATGTATATGGTAATGTTGCACTACCCTACCATGTAGCTAGTTCTCTGTATATGAACATATTGGACTTGTCTGCCAAGAAGCTAGCTCTCAGTATATGGACATGATGGACTCATCTGCCATGTAGCTAGAACTCTGTATATGGACCACTACACAGCCATGTAGTTAGCTCACTGTATGTAGACAAGTTGGATTCATCTGTCATATGCCTGGAACTCTGTATATGGAAATGATGCACTACTCTGCCATGTAGCTAGCTCTCTGTATATAGACAAGTTGGACTCCTCTTTCTTGTAGCTAGTACCCTGTATATGGGTATGTTGGTGTACTCTGCCATTTAGCTAGCTCTCAGTATATGGACACTTTGGACTCAACTGCTATGTGGCTAGAACTCTGTACATGTAAATGAGGCACTAATCTGCCTTTTAGCTAACTCTATGTATGTGGACATTTTGGACTCTTTTTTCATGTAGCTAGCTTTCAGTATATGGACAAGTTGGTCTCATCTGCCTTATAGCTAGAACTCTGTATATGGAAATGTTGCACTA
Organism: Chrysochloris asiatica; assembly: GCF_000296735.1. Classification (NCBI taxonomy): domain Eukaryota; kingdom Metazoa; phylum Chordata; class Mammalia; order Afrosoricida; family Chrysochloridae; genus Chrysochloris; species Chrysochloris asiatica. The sequence goes on from NW_006408916.1 coordinate 813,624, forward strand.
CCCTGCCATGTAGCTAGCTCTCTGTATATGGACACGTTTAACAATTCTGTGACGTAGCTAGATCTCTGTATATGTAACATATTGGACTTTTATTCCATGTAGCTAGCTCTCAGTATATAGACACATTGGACACATCTGCCGTGTAGCTGGAACCATGTATATGGACATGTTGGACTATTCTGGTATGTAGATAGCTCTCAGGATATGAACACTTTGAACTCATCTGCCATGTTGCTTGAACTCTGTATATGGAAATCATGAACAATTCTGCCATGTAGCTAGCTCTCTGTATATGGATATTTTGGACTCGTCTGACATGTAGTTAGTACCCTGTATATGGACATGTTGGACTACTGCGCCATGTAGCTAGCTCTCAGTATATGGACAAGTTGGACACATCTTCCATGTAGCTAGAACTCTCTATATGGACATTTTGGACTCATCTTGCATGTAGTTCGCTCTCTGTGAATGGATATTTTGGACTGATCTGCTATGTAGTTGGCTCCCAGTTTATAGACACGTAGGACACATCTGCCATGTGGCTAGAACTCTGTATGTGGAATTGTTGCACTACCCTGCTATGTAGCTATCTCTCAGTATATGGACATGTTGGATTCATCTACAATGTAGCTAATACACTTTATATGGACATGTTGGACTACTCTGCCATGTAGGTACCTCTCAGTATATGGACACATTTGCCATGTAGCTAGACCTCTATATATGTAAATGTTGTAGTACCCTGCTATATAGCTAGCTCGCTATATATGAACATATGGAACTTGTCTGCCATGTAGCTAGCTCTCAGTATATGCACATGTTAGACACAATAGCCATGTAGCTAGTACTCTTTATATGTACATGTTGGATTACTCTGCCATGTAGCTAGTTCTCAGTACATGAAAACTTTGGACTCAACTGCCATGTAGGTTGAACTCTGTATATGGAAATGATGCACAAGTATGTCATGTAGCTAGCTCTCTGTACATGCATATGTTGAATTAATTTGCCAAGTAGTAACTCTCTGTATACGAACATATTGGACTTGTCTGCCATGTAGTTAGCGCTCAGTATATGGAACTGTTGGACTCATCTGCCACATAGCTAGTACTCTGTAAATGGACATGTTGGACTTCTGTGCCATGAAGCCAGCTCTCAGTATATGAACAAGTTGGACTAATCTGCCTTGTAGCTAGAACTCTGTATATGGAAATGTTGCACTACCCTGCCATGTAGCTAGCTCTCTGTATATGAACATATTGGACTTTTCTGCCATGTAGGTAGCTCTCAGTATATGGACATCTTGAACTCATATGCCATGTATCTAGTACACTGTATATGGACATGTTGGACTACTCTGCCATGAAGCTAGTTCTCAGTATATGGACAAGTTGGACTCATCTGCCTTGTAGCTAGAACTCTGTATATGGAAATGTTACACTACCCCTCCGTGTAGCTAGCTCTCTGTATATAGACAAGTTGGACTCATTTGCCTTGTAGCTAGAACTCTGTACATGGAAATGTTGTGCTACCCTACCTTGTAGCTAGCTCTCTGTATATATACAAGTAGGAATCATCTGCCTTGTAGCTAAAACACTGTATATGGAAATTTTGCACTGTCCTGCAATGTAGGTAGTGCTCTGTATATGGACATTTGGGACTCGTCTGCCATGTAGCTAGCTCTCTGGACATGGATATGTTGGAGTGATCTACCAAGTAGGTAGCTCCCTGTATACGAACTTATTCGAGATGTCTGCCATGTAGCTAGCTCTCAGTATATGGACATGTTGGACTCCTTTGCCATGTATCTAATACCCTGTTTTTGGAGAGGTTGGAATCATCTTCTATGTAGCTAGTACCCTGTATATGGACATGCTGGACTACTGTGCCATGTAGCTAGCTCTCAGTATATGGACACATTTTACACATCTTCCATGTAGCTATAATTCTGTATATGGAAATGTTGCACTAACCTGCCATGTACCTAGCTCTCTGTATATGAACATTTTGAACTTGTCTGCCATATACCTAGCTCTCAGTATATGGAAATGTTGGACTCATCTGACAAGTAGCTAATACTCTGTATGTGGACATATTGCACCACTCTGCCATATAGTTAACTCTCTGTATATAGACAAGTTGGATTCATCTGCCATGTAGCTTAAACTCTTTATATGGACATGATATACTACTCTGCAATGTAGGTAGCTCTCAGTATATAGATAAGTTTGCATAATCTGCCTTGTAGCTAGAACTCTGTATATGGAAATGTTGCACTACCCTGCCATGTAACTAGCTCTCTGTATATGAACATAATGGACTTGTCTGCCATGTAGCTAGCTTTCTGTATATAGACAAGTTGGACTCATTTGCCTTTTAGCTAGAACTCTGTATATGCAAATGTTGAGATACTCTGACATGTTGCTAGTCCTCTGTATATAAACAAGTTGCACTCATCTGACTTGTAGCTAGAACTCTGTATATGGAAATGTTGCACTAACATGCCATGTGGCTAGCTCTCTGTATATGAACATTTTGGACTTGTCTGCTATGTAGCTAACTCTAGGTATATGGACATTTTGGACTTGTCTGCCATGTAGCTAGATCTCAGTACATGGATGTATTGGACTGATCTGCCAAGTAGGTAGCTCACTGTACATGCACATATTGGACTTGACTGTCATGAAGCTAGCTCTTGGTATATGGGCATGTTTTACTCATCTCTCGTGTAGCTAGTGCCCTGTATATGGACATGTTGGACTAATCTTCCATGTAGCTAGCTCTCATTATATGGACATGTTGGACACATCTGCCATGTAGCTAGAACTCTGCATATGGAAATGTTGCACTACCCTGTCATGTAGCTTGCTCTCTGTATATGAACATATTTTATTTGTTTGTCATGTAGTTAGCTCATTGTATATGGAAATTTTGGACTCATCCATCATGTAGCTTTAACACAGTATATGGAAATGATGCTCTACTCTACCATGTAGTTAGCTCTCAGTATATGGACATGCTGGATTCATCTGCCATGTAGCTCGTACCCTGTACATGGAAATGTTACACTACCCTATCATATAGCTAGCTCTCTGTATATAGCCAAGTTGGACTCATCTGATTTGTAGCTAGCACTCTGTATATGGAAATGTTGCATTACCATGACATGTAGCTAGCTCTCTGTATATGGACATTTTGAACTCATCTGCCTTGTAGCTAGAACACTGTATAAGAAAATATTGCAATACACTGCCATGTAGCTAGCTCTCTATATTTGGATATTTTGGATTTGTGTGCCATGTAGGTAGATTTCTGAATATGGATATGTTGGACTGATTTTGCAAGTAGGTAACTCTCTGTATATGAACATATTGGGAATGTCTGCCCTGTAGCTAGCTCTCAGTATATAGGCAAGTTGAACTCATCTGCCTTGTAACTAGAACTTGGTATATGGAAATGTTGCACAACCCTGCCTTGTATTTAGCTCTCTTTACATCAACATATTGCACTTGGTTTCCATGTAGCTAGCTCTCAGTATATGGACATGTAGGACTCATCTGCCATGTAGCTTTTGCCCTATATATGGACAAGTGGGAATACTCTGCCATATAGCTAGCTCTCAGTATATGGACACGTTGGACACATCTGCCATGTAGCTAGAACTCTGTATATGGATATGTTGCATTACTCTACCATGTAGTTAGCTCTCATTATATGGACATTTAGGAATCATATGCCATGTAGCTAGCTCCCTGAACATGATTATTTTGGACTGATTTGTCCTTTAGGTAGCTCTCATATATGGACACGTTAGACACATCTGCCATGTAGCTAGAACTCTGTATATGGAAATTTGCACTTCTCTGTCAGGTAGCTAGTTCTCTGTACATAGACAAGTTGGATTCATCTGCCTTTTACCTGGAACTCTTTATATGTAAATGTTGCCTCACCCTGCCATGTAGCTAGGCCTCTGTATATAGACAAGTTGGACTTGTCTGCCTTGTAGTTAACTCTCAGTATATGGACATGTTGGACTCATTTGCATTGTAGTTAGTACCGTGTATATGGACATGTTGGACTACTCTGCCATGTAGCTATCTCTCAATATATGGACAAGTTGGACATATGTGCCATGTATCTAGAATTCTGTATATGGAAATGTTGCACTACTCTGCCATGTAAGTGGCTCTCTGTATATAGAAAAGGTGGACTCATCTGCCTTGCAGCTACAACTCTGTATATGGAAATGTTGCACTACCTTGCCATGTAGCTAGCTCTGTGTTTATGATCATATTAGGTTTTTCTGCCATGTAGTTAGCTCTAAGTAAATGGACATGTTGGACTACTCTGCCATATAGCTACCTCTCAGTATATGGATACGATGGACACATCTGCCATGTAGCTAGAACTCTGCATATGGAAATATTGCATTAGTCTGCCATGTAGCTAGCTCTCTGTATATGGACAAGTTGGACTCATCTGTCTTGTAGCTCGAACTCTGCATATGGAAATATTACACTTCTTTGCCAAGTAGTTATCTCTCTATATATAGACAAGTTGGACTCATCATCTTGTAGTAAGCACTCTGTTTATGGAACGGTTGCACTACCGTGCCATATAGGTAACTCTCTGTATATGAACATTTTGGACTTGTCTGACATGTAGCTAGCTCTCTGTATATGGATATATTGTACTGATCTTCCACGTAGGTATTTCTTTTTATATGAACATATTGGACTCCTCTGTCATGTCGCTGGCTCTCAGTATTTAGACATGTTGGACTTATCTGTCTTGTAGCTGGAACTCTGTGTATGGATATGTTGCACTTCCCTGCCATGTAACTAGCTCTCTGTATATGGATATGTTGGACTGGTCTGCCAAGTTGTTAGCTCTCTGTACATGAACATATTGAACTTGTCTGCCATGTTGCTACCTCTCAGTATATAAATAAGTTGCACTCATATGCCTTGTAGCTAGAACTCTGTATATGGAAATGTTGCACTACCCGGACATATAGCTAGCTCTCTGGATATGAACATATTGGACTTGTTTGCCTTGTAGTAGCTCTCAGAATATGGACATGTTGGACTCATCTGTCATGTAGCTAGTACACTGTATATGGAATTATTGGGCTACTCTGCCATGCAGCTAGGTCTCAGTGTATGGGCACGTTGGACACATCTGCCATGTAGCTAAAATTCTGTATATGGAACTGTTGCACTACTCTGCCATGTAGCTAGCTCTTTGTATATAGACAAGCTGGTCTCAACTGACTTGAAGCTAGAACTCTGTGTATGGTAATGTTGCACTACCCTGCCATGTAGCTAGCTCTCTGTATATGGACATTTTGGCTCATCTGCCATGTAGCTAGCTTTCTGTACATGGACATGTTGGACTGGTATTCCAAGTAGGTAGCTCTCTGTATATGAACATATTGGACTTCTCAGCCATGTAGCTAGCTCTCAGTATATAATAATGTTGGACTAATCTGCCATGTAGTTAGTACCCTGTATATGAACATGTTGGAATATTCTGCCATGTAGTTAGCTCTCAGTATATGGACACGTTGGACACATTTGCCATGTATCTAGAATTCTGTATATGGAAATTTTGCACTACTGTTTCATGTAGCTGGCTCTCTGTTTATAGACAAGTTGGACTCCTCTTCCTTGTAGCTAAATTTCTGTATATGAAAATGTTGCACAACCCTTCCAGGTACCTAGCTCTCTGTATATGGACATTTTAGACTAATCTGCCATGTAGCTAGTTCTTTGTACATGGATATCTTGGATTGATCTGTCAAGTTGTTAGCTCTCTGTACATGAAATATTGGAATTGTCTGACATGTAGCTAGCTGTCAGTATATAGACAAGTTGGACTCATCTGACTTGTAACTAGAACTTGGTATATGGAAATGTTTCACTCCCCTGCCATGTAGCTAACTCTCTGTTTATGAACATATTGGACTTTTCTGCCATGTAGCTAGCTCTCAGTATATAGACAGGTTGGACTCATCTGCCTGTAGTTAGTGTCCTATATATCAACATGTTGGACTCCTCTGCCATGTAGCTAGGACTCTGTATATGGAAATGATGCACTACTCTGCCATGTATCTCTCTCTCTGTTGGATTCATCTGCCTTGTAGCTAGAACTCTGTATATGGAAATGTTTCACTACCCTGCCATGTAGCTAGTCTGTGTATATGGACATTTTGAACTCTTCTGCCATGTATCTAGCTCTCTGTACAAGAATATGTGGGACTGATCTATGAAGTAGGTAGCTCTCTGTATATGAACATATTGGGCTTGTCTTCCATGTACCTAGCTCTCAGTATTTTGACATGTTGTACTCATCTGCCATGTAGCTACTACCCTGTAGATGGACATGTTGGACTACCCTGCCAAGTAGCTAGCTCTCAGTATATGAACATGTTGGACACATCTGCCATGTAGTTAGAACTCTGTATATGGAAATGTTGAACTACTCTGCCATGTAGCTAGCTCTCTGTATATAGAAAAGTTTGACTCACCTACCTTAGCTAGAACTCTGTATATGGAAATGTTGCCCTAACCTGCCAGGTAGCTAGCTCTCTGTATATGGACATTTTGGACTCATCTGCCATGTAGCTTGCTCATTGTACATGGATATTTTGGATTGTTCTGCCATGTAGGTAGCTCTCAGTATATGGACATTTTGGACTCGTGTGCCATGTAGCTAACTCTCAGTATAAGGACATTTTGGACTCATCTGCCATGTAGCTAGTATTCGGTATATGGACACGTTGGACTACTCTGCCAAGTAGCTAGCTCTCAGTATACAGACACATTGGACTCATCTGCCTTGTTGCTAGAACTCTGGATATGGAAATGTTTCACTACCCTGCCATGTAGCTAGCTCTGTGTATATGGACATTTTGGACTCATCTGCCATTTAGCTAGCTCTCTGTATATGAACATATTGGACTTGTCTATCATGTAGCTAACTCTCAGTATATGGACTTGTTGGATTCATGTGCCACGTATCCTGGATATGGACATGTTGAAATACTCTGCCATGTAGCTAGCTCTCTGTATATAGACAAGTTGGAATCATCTATCTTGTAGCTAGAACTCCGAATATGGAAATGTTGCACTATGCTGCCACGTAGCTAACTCTGTATATGAACATATTGGACTTGTCTGCCATGTAGCTAGCTCTAAGTATATGGACACGTTGGACACATCTGCCATTAGGTAGAAATCTGCATAGGGAAATGCTGAACTACTCTGCCATGTAGCTAACTCACTGTACATAGAAAAGTTGGACTCATCTGCCTTGTAGCTAGAACTCTGTATATGGAAATGTTGCACTACTCTGCATGTAGCTAACCCTTACATATGGACATTTTTAACTTGTCTGCCATGTAGCTAGCTCTCTGTACATGTATATGTTGGACTGATCTACCAAGTAGGTCGCTCTCTGTATATGAACATATTGGAATTGTCTCCCATGTAGCTAACTCTCAGTGTATACACAAGTTGGACTCATCCACGTTGTAGCCAGAACTCTACCTATGCAAATGTTGCACTACAATGCCATGTAGCTAGCTCTCTGTCTATAGACTAGTTGGACTCATCTGCCTTGAAGCTAGAACTCTGTACATGGAAATATTGCACTACCCTACCATGTAGCTTGCTCTCTGTATATGGACATTTTGGACTTGTCTGCCATGTAGCTAGCTCTCTGTACATGGATATGTTGGACTGATCTGCCAATTAGGTAGCTCTCTGTATATAAACATATTGGATTTGTCTGCCATGTAGCTAGCACTCAGTATATGGACACGTTGGGTACATCTGCCATGTAGCTAGAACTCTGTATATGGAAATGTTGAACTACTCAGCCATGTAGCTAGCTCTCTGTAGAAAGACAAGTTGAACTCATCTGTCTTGTAACTAGAACTCTGTATATGGAAAATTTTCACTACCCTGCGATGTAGCTAGCACTTGTATATGGACATGTTGGGCTCGTCTGCCATGTAGTTAGCTCTCTGTACATGGATACATTGGACTGATCTACCAAGTAGGTATCTCTCTGTATATGAACATATTGGACATGTCTGCCAAGTAGCTAGCTCTCAGTGTATAGACAAGTTGGACTCATCTGCCTTTTAGTTAGAACTCTGTATATGGAAATATTGCAATACACTGTCATATAGCTAGCATCTCTGTATATGAACGTATTGGACTTGTCTGTCATGTAGCTAGCTCTCAGATTAGGGACATGTTTGAATCATATGCCATGTAGCTAGTGCCCTGTATATGGAAATGTTGCACTACTCTGCAATGTAGCTAGTGCTCTGTACACAGACAAGATGGACTCATCTGTCTTGTAGCTAGAATGCTGTATATGGAAATGTTGCACCACCATGCCAAGTAGCTAGATCTCTGTATATGGATATTTTGGACTCATCTGTCATGTAGCTAGCTCATTGTACATGGATATTTTGGACTTTCTGCCATATATGTACCTCTCAGTGTATGGACATTTTGGACTCTTCTGCCATGTAGCTAGCTATGTACACATGGATATGTTGGACTTACCTGTCATGTGGGTAGCGCTCAGTACATGAACATATTGGACTTGTCTGCCATGTAGCTAGTTCTCATTATATAGACAAGATGGACTCATCTGCCTTGTAGCTGGAACTTTGTATATGGAAATGATGCACTACCCTGCCATGTAGGTAGCTCTATGTATATGGACATTTTGGACTCATCTGCCATGTAGCTAACTCCCTGTACATGGATATTTTGGACTAATCTCCCATGTTAGTAGCTCTCTGTATATGAACATATTGGACTTGTCTGCCATGTAGCTAGATCTCAGTATGCAGAGAAGTTGGAATCATCTATCTTGTAGCTAGAACTCTGTATATGGAAATGCTGCACTACCATGACATGTAGCTAGCTCTTTGTATATAGACATTTAGGACTCATCTGTCTTGTGGCTAGAACTCTGTATATGGAAATGTTGCACTATACTGCCATGTAGCTAGCTATGTGTAAATGACTATATTGAACTTATCTGGCATGTAGATAGCTCTCATTGTATGGACATGTTGTACTCATCTGCCATGTAGTTAGTACCCTGTATATGGACATATTGGACTACTCTGCCTTGTAGTTAGCTCTTAGTATATGGACACATTGGACACATCTGCCATGTAGCTAGCTCTCTGTACATGGATATGTTAGACTGATCTCCCAAGTAGGTAGCTATTTGTATATGAACATTTTGGACTTGTCTGCCATGTAGCTAGCTCTCTGTATATGGATATTTTGGACTCATCTGCCATGTATCTAGTACACTCTATATGGACATGTTGGACTACTCTGCCATGCAGCTAGCTCTCTGTATATAGACTAGCTGGATTATCTGCCTTGTAACTAGAAGTCTGTATATGGAAATGTTGCACTTCCCTGCCAGGTTGCTAGCTCTCTGTGTATGGATATTTTGGACTTGTCTGACATGTAGCTAGCTCTTTCTAAATGGATACTTTGTACTGATCTGTTCATATACTGAGAGCTAACTACATGGCGGAACAGTCCAACATGTACATATACAGGGTACTAGCTACATGGCAGATGAGTCCAACATGTCCATATACTGAGTGCTAGCTACACTACAGATGTGTCCAACATGTCTATATACTGGGAGCAAACTACATGGCAGATAAGTCCAATAGGTTCACATACAAAGCAAACTACTTGGCAGATCAGTCCTACATAGCCATGTACAGAGAACTAACTACATGGCAGTCAAGTCCAAAATGTCCATATACAGACAGCTATCTACATGGCAGTGTAGTGCAGCTTTTACATATACAGAGTTCTAACTACAAGTCAGATGAGTCCTAATTGTCTATATACAGAGAGGTAGCAACATGGCAGAGAAGAGCAACATTTCCATATACAGAGTTCTAGCTATATGGCAGATGTGTCCAATGTGTCCATATTCTGAGAGCTAACTACATGGCAGAACAGTCCAACATGCCCGTATACAGGGTACTAGCTACATAGCAGATGAGTCCAACATGTCCATATACTGAGCGCAAACTCTAGTGAAGACAAGTCCAGTATGTTCATATACAGAGAGCTACCTATTGGCAGATCAGTCAAACATATCCATATACAAAGAGCTAGCTACATGTCAAACAAGTCCAAAATGTCCATATACATAGAGCTAGCTACATGTCAGGACAGTGCAATATTTCCATATACAGAATTCTACTTACAAGGCAGATGAGTCCCACTTGTCTATATACTGAGAGCTACCTACATGGCAGACAAGTCCAATATGTTCATATACTGAGAGTTTCCTACTTGGCATATCAGTCCAACATATCCATGTACAGAGATATGTTTGTACATGGCAGACGTGTCCAAATGTCCGTATACAGAGAGTTAGCTACATGACAGGGTAGTGCAACATTTCCATATACAGAGTTCTACCTACAAGGCAGATGTGTACAAAATGTCCATATACAGAGAGCTAGCTACATGGCAGAGTAGTGCAACATTTCCATATACAGAATTCTAGCTACAAGGCAGATGAGTCCAACATGTCCACATACTGAGAGCTAGCTTCATGGCAGATGAGTTCAAAATATCCATATACATAGAGCTAGCTACAGTACAGTCTAAAATATCCATGCAGAGAGAGCTAACGACATGTCAGACGAGTCAAAAATGTCCATATACAGATAGCAAGCTCCATGGCAGGGTAGTGCAACATTTCCATATACAGAGTTATAGCCACAAGGAACATGAATCCAACTTGTCTGTATATACAGAACTAGCTACATGGCAGAGTAGTGCATCATTTCCATACACAAAGTTCAAGCTACAAGGCAGATGAGTCCAAAGTGT